>NC_138905.1:141926617-142161247 GCF_965231255.1 Vanellus vanellus | reverse complement strand
CCCTTCCTCCCTTCCAAAATGCCTTCAAGGACCTAGACCTACAAGATTATTTCCCCTAGATTTCTTGTTTTCTTCAGATATGTGTTTCAGTGGATTTCTGAGCTACATCTGGGAGCACAGAAAATTACTATGTCTATTGAAGTTCCTGATGCCCGAGACCTTTGTTGCAACATGCTCCAAAACGTCATTCAAAAATAAGCTCTGTGACCTCCACTGGTCATAAATTGCTCTCTGCCTGACAAATGGAATAGCTACTTATTTGAAATGTTTTAAAAGTTCCTGTCATTCTACTTGTTTTTGCAATTAAGGTAGGTCTACAGATCTTTTGGTTCAAAGGTACTCCCCCTCTACTCATATATAAAACTTGTATATCTGATGCTAAAACATACTGTCGGCTATTGTGGCACTCCAGTTAGGTGAAGAGAAAAGAGTGGCCCTTTTTCACATTTATTGCTATTTGTTTGAAACTCTCCTGGCATTTTACAGGCAATAGAGAAAGTAATGAACCTTATTTTCTGACAGATCTGCAGCTTTAGGGGCTTTGTTTGTTTAAAAGATAGGTTAGTCCTTTGTAAAAGAAATTATAATCATACATCTTTTCTACTCTATTCTGGCTCTCCATTCTGACATACACGATGAAGAATCGAGATGTGGCAGAAACTTGCAAGTTACTAAAATTTTTCTTTTGAATTAAACCTTGCATTTTAATACATCACTCTTTGATGAAACTCAGGAACTGTT
Organism: Vanellus vanellus; assembly: GCF_965231255.1. Lineage (NCBI taxonomy): Eukaryota > Metazoa > Chordata > Aves > Charadriiformes > Charadriidae > Vanellus > Vanellus vanellus. Next base: position 142,160,506 of record NC_138905.1, on the reverse strand, counting down.
GGTCAATCAATAGATACATCATATCAAGCAGGAAACATTTTAGGAAATGTTATATACTAATAAAGTCATGGGATGTGTATGTTTCCAGAAGATGTTTGGATCAGAAAAAAATGCCATCCTCCAAGCAAGTCTTAAAACAATCTTATCTTGCCAGATGTCCTCCATCCAACCCTGGATATTTAAAACTCCTTTAGGAACCTAGGTTTTTTCAACTGAGAACTGGTGAAATTACAGAGTAGAAAGCTCTTAATTTATTAAATACCTGATAATTTTATCTCATCTGATTAGGCGCCGTTGATTCACGGTTCTGTATCCCATTTTCAGTTTATAATATGGTCAATGAAGTCCTCTTTTAAAATTATTTGCAATATCGACAAAAAATTGAAAAACACATTGTCTCAGAACTGGATGAAAATATATTAGTTTAAAGACACGGGAAATATGAGAAGAGGGAGCGGAGGAGTGACAAAGTTGACCAGGCACAGTTCAGTTGTTAATGCTGTATTTAATAGCACTCTCAGTTATTAAATTCTGGCAACCAAAGAGTCTACCTGTAAGTCAGCTGTGATCTTAAATGTGAAAAAATATAAAGAGGACCAGGTCTAAGTTCAAAAGTAGATCAGTACTATTTACCTGGAGCTGGCAGAAAATAGCATCAATAAATCTTATACTTCAGTTGAGTTAGCATCATGCCTTTCTTTGTGTCAAAAGGAAATGAGCTTTGTGAGCTACTTGGATTTTAAGGTATTTGGACATAAGCTTTGTTTCCCTGTTTTTGTTTTGTCTTCAGAAAAAGTTTTATTGTGTGTGTAAGTGTCTCCATATGAATTAAGTCAGGCAGAAAGTACAAATCAGTGACTTTGAAAGAGCAGCAGTCTCTCCTGAAAATGACAAGACCTGGGGACATATAAGTCTCTAAAGACACACAGTCATCTTCAAGCACTGCACAGAATTCTTTAATGATTGTTCACTGCAGTTATCATATCATGATGACTCAAAAGAATAATTTGGTGAATGGAAGAGTAGACTCGCTAAATAGACTGATAACGTCAGAAAATCGTAAGTTCCAAGGGAGAACATCTAAAATTGACTTGAAAGTTATTTGGCATGTTTCCTAGTACCATACACTCATGTAGGATATTAAAGAAATTAAAGCAGGGCAATTCATAAAATAGATTGTGAGTTTAAAAAAAAAAATCACAGAATTGTTGGGATTCTTGGCATTATGAAATCAATGTAAGCTATTCCAACACAAGAACTGCCCCAAACCTTTCAAACTCAGGGTGCATTGTGGGTATTCTCAGAGCATCCAGTGAGATTTTACCTTCTCAATAAATTGAAACATTATTAAAGCTCCACTAATTATCTTATGCTTTCTCTTGCATATGATTATACTCTTTAAAGCAAAATAGCAAAAAGGACACTTTGCTGTGTCAGGATAATAAAGTCTTCATTACGCTCAACTCTAGTCCAATTCTTTTTTTTTTTTTTTTTAATGGTGAAAGCTATAGCAATCTTTGCTAATGTTAATAGGCAGCAGAGAGACTTAAAATAAGCATGTACCCTAAGGATATGCATTAAAGAACAAGCTCATGCATTTTTTACCCTGGAGGAGGTGTTAAGTTTGTGGGTCACTGATTCAGCAAGACTGAGATAGAAACAGGTGACCTGGACACTGACTCTTGGAATAGCTAGAGAGAGAAGTTAAAGCGGAGATGGTTAACCTTTACAACACTAACTACTATATACAAATTGCTTTAACAAAACTCTGCTTTCTGAAGCTGATAGCATTCACTGCCTTTCCCATACCAGGGCATTCTCCTTCCCTGAAAAGCTGGAATTTTGGTCTCCAGCAATGGCTCAGAATTATTTTTTTTTCTTTTTTTTTCTTTTTTTTTCTTTTTTTTTTCTGCCTAAAGGCTGGTTTAAAAGGCTAACAAGAGGGAACAACCACCACATTGCTGCCAAGAATATTAATTGACTATTTATGGTTGAAGTGAGCACTGGGGCCTTCATGTCCTGGGCATGCTTCCCACAGCTTGCTTCTGTTTCTGAGGGTAAAAAAGCAGGGTTTTACTCACAAGTGTTTCCATGAATTCTACAGATTCCAGTGAGGATAAAGTTAAAAGCATTTCTTTTTGCCCCCTTTTATGTTAAGCTTCCTTTCCACTTGAGAAATTCACTTTTCTTCCCTTGTCCATTAACTTCCTCGGGTTTCCGAAAAGATGCTGGTGAATATATGACCGCAAGCTCTCCCCTCATTCCCTTATGGCCTTACGTGATATGTGAGAACGTATGTGGATGGTCTTGTGAGATATTCCTTCCTTAATGTCTCTGCTTTGGGGGCAGACAGACAATAAATAAAACTGAAATCTACCTATAGCTATTTTAGGTTCTTGAAGCCTCTAAATCAACATACACAATGGTCTGGACAATGCTTTTCAAGTAAAACTGGCTATTTACTCATTATGATCTTCATTTTTTCAGAAGAAAAAAATGGCTGGAAAATAAGTGAAGAAAAACCTTCCTGTCTTTTTCTGATCTTGACATCATAATACCAGGGGTGCTAACTTACTTGTCCCAGAGCAAAAAACAGTGGTTGGGGTACCATTTTGGAAGTCCTCACCTCTGAAGTACTGAAGATCTCTCTGAAGAGCCACAAGAACTGACTCAGAATCCCCTTGACTGTAGTCATCAGCAAATTATTTGTTGACAGAGCTTATACTGGAAAACTGGTTAAAAAACCCAACCCAACCCAACTCAAACCACTCTGCTGGTTGTGAGGAATTCAAGCAATAGTTTTGAATACCTAAAACATAAAAGGGTAAAAAGAGAAACATCTAAATAGATCATTCTGGTAGCTCCAAAATACTGTTTTTCATCTGTATAGAAGTGAAATGACAAAGTGAAATTACAATACTAGGAAATCTTATTAACCAATCTCGTCTCATCTTCTCCACTTACCTAACTCAAAAGAGGTGCTTTGACCAATTTTTCTCACTGTCTCAATGATTTCTTTTAATAGTAGTCTATACACAATTTTATATGAAGTAAATCCATCTCAACATAAGCTGTGCAAACAACTCAGTATCTCTTACAGCCCAATGGGTAGTTGCTGTAAGGAAGAAGAAGGCTTCAGACACAAGACAGAAAGATAGGCTTTGTACTGGGTCTAATAATAATCATTCTAATAAGATAATTGGTTAGAAGCAGAAAGACATATCAGCTCCATATTTCTGGCATGCGGTCTATAGCATTAAAATTTAACCATGTGGACCTCAACTTTTGCTTTTGCTAGAAATTCCTGGGGAAAAAAATTGCCATAAATCATCAGCTTTTACATGAGTTGATGATCAAGAAACAAAGTTTGGACTGAACCTGAACTGGTCTTGTTTTCTCTTTCATTCTTCTTATGTCTTCCTGAAAAATTTTACCATAAACCTAACTTATACCACCAGTAGTGATCATTCTAATTTTCCAGAAAGAAAAAAAAATCGATTATTTTCCTGTATAAAATTAACATATATTAAATCTGAAATTTTTAGGTCAATTTTACTTAAATATTGATACAGCTTCAACTTGTTTTATCATGGGAAACCTCAAAATACTGGGCTGTACATTTGGACTAGAAAGTGGTGAATCTTATGGTCTTTCTCAGTTTCTCCAGGCAGTGAATTCCATTATTTTATTTTAATCTCCAAAACTATGATGACTCACCTCTTTTCTCATGGAGTTAGGTAGTTAAATTCTGAAGGTCAGAGTAACCCTGGGCCTGCTCAGTCAGAGACTGGAAAACACTAGATGAAACACTAAATGTGACTCAGTGTTCTTTCTATAAGGAGCTAGTGCCAAGAGCAGAGCAGTGGGTGTAGGTACTTACCGTGTTCAGGCTTCAGTAAGCTTCGTCATGATAATTAATTCATGATATAAGGAAGGTATACATGATTAAGGTCATTTGATCACCAAACAAAAAGTGAGAAGTCGTCTCTTAGTCCTTGTGTTCGCGTATAGGTTGCTATTTATAAGTCCAGGTTCAGAGGGGAGTCTAGAAACCAAAGGCTGTTTCGATGATTTGTGCGACATGTCTTCAAATGAAGAAGCGAATATGATGGAAAGCTCCCTAGGGTTTTTCTTCTGCCTGCAGGCATAACCTCTTTCTTACTTGGATTTAGTTTCAATTAACTCCTTGTCAGCTATGTGCTGAGCTCAGCCAGGCACCAAACCAGTCATCAGCCTTCATAAGTTGTGACAAATAAATAGATTTAAATATAATCCGAATAATGTACTAGAGTGCATCATGTCCTAGCCTTTGTTTCATGTTTGGTTGCTAACCATGGGTATGCTGATTCAGCATGAGTCTGCATTTTTGCATGGTTATTTGTGCTCCCACACAGTGTCTGCAAAAAGGTACCTTCTCTAATCTGATCATATTTTGCATCCCTTTTTTCAATGGCAGTGAATGGATCTCTAGAAATTTGGATTATATGTTTTTATGGTCTACATTGTTGTACTTTCTACCTTTCTTTAGGTTTGCCAAGTAACATTTAACTCAGTGTATCCCCAAGATGTGTAAATCACTTATTACCTGTACAGTCAGCAACTATATCTATATTTATTGTTGTAAAAGGGTTTGACCCAGATGACTAATTTAAATGCATCCATAAAAAATGTTTATCCAGAACAAGGTACCTCTTAGAATGTGTTTGTAAACTGCCTGGAGCTGACCTGACAAAAGGAACATCTTTAAATATTATCTCTAGTCATGATCTGATATTAAAATGCATTTTATGTACTATCACTTGAAAGCCAGCTTCTGTTTTACTTTCATTGGGTTTTTTGGTATGTCAGAAACTGTGATAAAAGACATTGCCTAGGTCAAAGCTATCTGCCAAAAAAATCGGCATCTTATTCAAGAAGAACATAATGATGAGTCAAACTTTTTAAAAACAAGCCCAAAACTCTCATCAGGAGGGTGCCCTAGGCTACCTTGGTGATCCGGACTTATTCTAACTGCTTAATGGAGTGGGAATCTAGGCAGATATATACATATATATCATAATATAGAAAAGAGATCTATGTCAGAAATTACTTCAGTACTTCACTACTTTATTAGTGCTCAGTATTTTCATTAATAACCAGGACAGTCAAATAAAGTTATGAGAAAATGGTAAAATGACATTGGTCAGGAAAGCAACTCGGGCCCTTTGGCAGACAGTCACGGAGTTAAAAAGGATCTCTGCATTTTGCCATGTTCATCAGTTGTAAAGCCCTGGCGCTAATGATAATACCAAACGGACAGTACTTACTAGGTAGACAAGCGAAGGAGAGCGAGATTGCACTAAGAGGCAACTAATGAGCACTAGTGGTAATGGAAAGGTCTCTGCTGGGTATTATACATTGATTTCACAATGTCACTTAGGAAAAATTTGGAATCAAGATGACACCATCAAAATCACCAAAAAAAAATTTAGAAAATTTGAATGTGAAGACTGATTAAAGGAATTTGCCTCTGATTAGAAAAGGCTGCAACTGAATTTTCCAGTATAAAAGGTTGCTATTAATGAGCATGATCAATTGTTCTTTATGCCCCCTGAGTGCAGTACATTAAGTATTCAGCTTAATTTACAGCAAAGAAAATTTGGGTAGATCAGGAAAACACGCTTCTAACGATAAGGATAGCTAAAAGTCAGAACAGGCTGTTTAATAGGCTGTAGAAACAGTATAATTTCAAGCTTTAAAAGAAGTCACACAAGCTTCTGTTAGGGTCTGCCCAGCTGTACTTGAATTGTCTCAAAGAAAGGACATAAACGATCTTTTAAGGTGAGGGTTGGTTTGGTTCTTTTTCCATTTCTATACTTTTCCTCTTTAGGAAGGTTTGTACTTAACAAATAAAATTTACTTTTCTGCTTAATGTGTTTTTCCCACAAGCCCATGATGATTCCTCAGGTTCAAAACATCACATCCATTTTATCAAGCAATCTGGGATCTATTAGGCTTGTAGAAAATTCCCTCTATCTGGCTTAGCTATTCCTGACGCAGCAGTAATAATGAAGCCAACATGTTAAGCCAGGTTTCCGCTAGACCAGCTACTGGTAATCACTAATACATATAAAGATTCTAAATAAAAATATTAAAACAAAGCATACAGATGATAAATTGTAGAAATGGAGGCAAAAATTACTAGTTACTGGTATATTACTGTAAGAGACGACTTGTAAATTCCCTGAAACAAATGGTGAGAGACAAAAGCACTGGACAGAGCACTGGCACAGGCTGCCCAGGGAGGTTGTGGAGTCCCCTTCTCTGGAGATTTTCAAGACCCGCCTGGATGCAGTCCTGAGTAATGTGCTCTAGGCAATCCTGCTTTAGCAGGGGAGTTGGACTAGATGATCTCTAGAGGTCCCTTCCAACTCTGATAATTCTGTGATTCTGTGAAAAGACGGGGGAGGCCCTGAGGAATGTCTCAAACCCTCCCAAGGACTTTGAGATATGGCTGTAGCCAAGGGGTGGATACTGTGGAGTCTGGACTAAGTAGGCCTTGTGCTCAAAGAACTGACAAGGCTAACACCTTCTTATCTCGTGTGTGATCCAGGAGAGAAAACTCATCTGGACAGCACAGGATGCGTCGGGGGGGGACACGGGGGGGGGGGGGACACGGGGGGAGGGAGACAAGGTTTTCTGCTCAACTTGTGAAGCTTGTTAGTTTCTTTGTTTTCGAGGCCACCGTGTCCGATAATGACCTTTGCCTCATTATCCACGAAATGCATATTAAAGTTCACACCCCTGCATATGCTAATGAAGATTATCGAGATCATGCTAAACATACATGACTATAGGACTCGTCTCTCCACCCAAATCATGCTACACGTCACCTGGGGGGGAGAGGAACCTGAGCAGCATAACAGTGGGGCAGGTCGTACTGATACTGTGAACATAAAAGGGGAAAATAAGTGCCCCTGCAGACCGCTTTTTTCCCTGGAGAGAGACTTGTTTCCCTGGAGATCCACAGAGGAGCACTCCTACGAACCAGAAACCTCTGTTGGCTGGACCAACGCTGGAACCAGGACCAGTGATCTTTCTCTCTCTCTCTCTCTTTCTTTATCCCTCTGTTTCTCTTTCTTCTCTCTTTTTCTTTTAAAGTTAAGTATGTAACGCAAGGCATACCTTACCACTCGCTATAATTCATGGTATAATTTGTTCTCTATCTGTTGCGAAGTAACACAAGGTGTACTTTATCACTTGTCATACTTTGTTTTACCGTTTGCCATAATTTGTTATATACCTAACCAATTATCGTGGACGTAGTTAATACATATATTAATCACTGTGGGAATCTAATAAATGCTTTTGTACGGACCTTGAGAGTTCTCTTACCTTCGTCTACACTGTTGGGGATTTGCAAATCCGAGTCACTTCCCCCCCTCTCTTGTGAGTGGGGCGTGACAATTAGAAGCATTGAAGTGAATCTTAATGTAAAGATAATGTAGGATTGAGTGAAAAAGCTTTAGAAAACTATTTAAAAACTCTATGAGAACTACAGAACAAAAGATGTCAGCCTTTGAAACATTACCCGAGGAGGAATTATGTAGCCAGGACATCATGTAGCCAGAAGGTTATCAACAAAACCTGAAGGACATATCCAAGACAGAAACAAAGAAGCTTTAGAATGGCATGCAATTCTTACTTAAACCATGGGTTATGGTGAAGTTGTCAGAGACACCAGAAGAAAATGCAGATAGAGAAGAAACTATGAGTCTTCCATAATGAAAGGTAAAAAAAGAAAAGAAAATACATATTATCTCAAACGTGAGCAGATCAGTAGAATACTACAGATCAGTAGAATCTCTTCCATGGATGTACGATCTATGATATTTTCCCCAAATTATCCAAACCAGAGAAAATAACTGAAACCATTCAGATATACATTGCGTAAGCTGAAGTCAGTGTCAATTCTCCTTTCTCCTCTTACAAAAGACAACTAAGACCTCCTGTGGTATATTGTATTCAATTTTCATTTTCTTGCACTAAAAATGATTGAGATATTCTGCAGTTAAAGCATCCCCATTAATCTGGATATTATAGGAGGTTACTTGTGATGAGTGTTCAGAGGAGCTGTAGAGTGGAATTCTGTGAGACTGAGAAACTACCTAAATGTGCTATAGGGTTAAAAATAATGTTTTTTCATTATTTAAGGAACAGAAAACTGTATTTGGAAAGTCAGGATGCCAATAAATTTGACAGAATGCTAACGTCACGTGGAGCACTGCTGAGAACACAAGCATTCAGAGAAGTTAGTGAAACAATAGTAAAATATAGGCATGGACAAGTGTTTTGAGTTCACAAGAACTCTGAACCTAGACAATGTAGGCTGACAGGTATAATTATTGCTATGATAATTTATGAGTACTTTAAATGTTGTACCCGATCACATTGGCAAATATAAGTATAAGGAAGTAGATAGTGCTATACCAAAATCCACTTCCGAATAAATATTTTCTTCTAAATCACAGTATTGGAACATGGAAGAAGAATTTTTTTAATCTGTCTTGATTTTTTTCCACAGGTGTATACTGCTGAAATGCTAAAATTTCATATTTTGCAATAAAAATACATGAAAACAAAAGAAACTGAACTGATCTACTTAACTACATTTTCTTGAAAAACAATCTCTGTGACATTTTCTCAGAAAATCGCTTGCTTAAGTTTCTGTCCTATCATAGATCCAACTTGCCTCTTATTGTGCCACAACTATTACATTTTAAGGAACTGTGCCTATGTTTTAACATCCATCATTCTTTTATTGTTTTGGAAAAAAAACCTATATACAGAGCCTAAATTTTCAGTTCTTGCAGAAAAAACAGTGAGGACAAACTTAACAGAGAAACAAGATCCTCGAAGACAGCTACTGTAAACTGCAGGAAAGAAGGAAATGAAGAAAAAATTGTACAGCTACTTTTGGGTGTCTGAATTGAGAAAAAAATGAGCATATTTTTACATCAGAAAAATGCTCAGCACTCTCTGAAACATACGATATCTTCAGCTGAGCAGCAAGAAATCCTCATTGTTTTTGAATTGTGAAAAAAAAAGATTTTCTGCAGAAAAACTTGCACTTCTCCTTATCACATTTAAACAAGTCTTATAAAAATGCACATGGGCATCTGCAAAGGAGCAGAGCATTTCCTATCTACAACCTGAGTTCATCAACTTAGTTTAATATCAGAAGAGTACCATCTAATTACACTAGCTCCAGTCTAGGCAATAATTTAAGCCTATTTAACAAAAACAAAAATCTTGGGCTTTTTACTTTTTTTTCTACTTAAAATACAGGTGTTTTTTTTTATTATATTTAATAGACTTGTGTTTTTTATTTATTCTACCTAGTACGAGGATTAGATCACTCCTGTTGCTCCCCTCACAAGCTATTTTAGTATAAACTGGAAATGCGTAATAGCAAAGCAGTCCCGTTGTTGCTTTTTCATATAGGTGTATCCTTTGAATACGAACTGTAATCTTTCCGTATTCTCAGTCTTTTAATTTTATCATTTAACATCACTGAAATTCAATATGTAAATTAAAGGTATTAGCCACAGGAGAAAAGATGAAGCCAGCCAAACTCGGACTTAAAGCTTGAGGGAAAGAACCGGAAACATTGCACTTCATCTTTCTATAGGGCCTTACACGTTCAAAGTGCTGTATGAGCACTCATTAGCAAAAAATGTCTCCTTTCATCCTCTCATGCTAATTACTGAGAGAAGCAGCAAAATGGCAGCAGTGGTAATACGCATATACACTGCACAATATAGCACTCTGCCATATATTAGTTAGCATGAGAGTAGGAGAGAAAAATTTTATTGGAAATATTCCAGGAATGCAAAAGCAGCGGGAAGGGAAAATGCTCTTCCAAAGCACTTGAAGGTTACAAGATACAAAAGCCAAATAAAATAAGATAATCTGAAGAAAATAGCTGTCTGCAGTGTTTTGGGGTGCTTTTATTTGTCATAGTGAAAGGGGAAGTTACCTTTTTAATGATGAATCTCCATTCATTCTCGTTCAACCTGTTGCCTGTATTCACAGAAAAGAGTAACTGCCTGTTGACTGAATGTCAATTAAATATTATTAGTAAGTCATCTTCCATTATAGCCCTGTTTTTTCCTCATAGTGAGCTTGTAAATCATACAATTTGAGCACTGTGCCTTTCTCAGATGCTGTGCAGACTGTGATCTCTCAAACATTTATTGGAATTTCTCTCTTCCCCTAGGCAGTCTCTAACTGGAATTTTAATGTGATTTTCCACTGATTTGTTTTATTTTAGAAGTCTGTGGCAACATTTCTTTTTTGTTTTAATCAATTTTCCCACTAATTTTCTGTTTCAATGAGAAATGCAAAATTTCATAATACTTTTAAGAATAACATCTGTTCATTTCCATGGAGAAAATCTCATTTTGTCTGTTGTTTTCTCATTCCATTAGCAAATAACATGTGAGAAAAATTGAACTATCTTCTGGCAGTAGGGAGGGAAATAAGAATTATTTTTTCTCTCTATGTATATTAATCTAAAGTTACACAGTTGTTTAAAATTCTACCAGAGAAGTTGTATTTAAATACTTTGAAATAAACAAACAAACCCAAGAAATTATGACTGTTCAAAGATAATGGTCTAAATACTACCAAATATTTGGCTTCAAAGCAAGCATTTTCATTAAATAAAAATATTCATTAAGTAAAAACATCAATTCTTATATCCTTCAAAGCCACACATGGAAGATGCAGTTAAATTGTTCAATAACACGAATGCTTAGTCCAGTAGGAGGTGGCTTTTCTCCCCCCACCTTCTTTGAGGTTTGAAGTCTTTATAGTATGGAATACTACTTAAAAATGTAATTCACATTGGGCTTCTAAAGTTTTTAGGCACATGAGGGAAAACAGAATACGCTAGCAAAAGTCAGAGTTGATTAAGAGAAGAATGCAGCCATGTGGAAAATCTTATTACCACATGTGATTTAAAAATATAGATGAGGACTTAAAAAATGGAGTAATAATTTGAAATTTATTCACCCGCAGATGCAGAGTATACCTGAACATTGCAAACTGATTCACTGGATTAATATACTGTAGGTATTAGTTATGCACACTCCTTCCCACTGATTTGTCTGAAGACTTCTTCCCTGCCAAAAAAAGTTTCTCTTTTTCTATTTTCTATTTTAAACAGAGTCCATTTCAGCCTCCTTCACGTCTTTGTCAGCAAAAGGGTTAATTTCTGTCAATTGCTCTGATATGTTTTTCCCATAAGTACCTCATATTCTGTCTTTTATGTGCTGTCCTAACACCACAAATACACGGTATATTTTGGACAACCAAAGAGTTAACAAGCACAGTTCGTTCTCTGCAAAGCCCCATTACTTATCTATGATATTACATAAACAACTGATAAAAAGCAGATTTCACTAATAAATGCTGTTGAGCAATATCTCTATGCATTTCAAATAACTGAACTTAGGATGAAGGTCTCTGTGTTCTACAACTCCTAGGACTTTTTTTTCCCCTGCTAATTATGTCTTTCCCAAGAGAATGAAGAATTCATCTCCATTTTAGAAAAATACCAGATTTCATAGCAGAACAATACGATGAATTTAGAATTTAATATTCTACTTTTAAGTTTAATTCATCACACAAATCTTACACATTTTGCCTTCAATAATTAAAAAAAAAAAAGTCCCCTTTTAGACTTGCAGGTAGCAAATATTGAATTATATTTGAAAGTAGAAGAAAATTCTCAATAACAACAACAACAAAAATGTCAATTTGCAAGTAATTTTTTTCTATATAAGTAATTGAAATTGTGAATGATTCGTGAATATGTTTTGTTCTGAGAGATTAAAAACTAGTTATAACCTTCTAAAATCTCAGGTTTGTAATTCTCAGTTTTCTGCCTGCAAGGTGTACTGGTATGCTGCACTGACCTCTACGACTACTGTAGCAGAGTCATATTTTGCATGCAAGTGAAGCTATTTATTTACAGTACTTCAGACACTTTGTCAACAGTCAACTTTAGAGCTTGGAAGACACCAAAAGAAACAAATAAATGGAAATATTTAGAGGCCATAACTGTCTTCATTTACATCATATATTCTATACTCACTTGTATCTTATCAATACTACTAGTATGACAAAGCTCAAAATCATTTTCTTACCTGAAAGTGGACATTAAAAAGGGCCAGCCATAAATCAGGTAAAACACTAAAGATTTCTTCCTTGTTCATATGTTCAAATAAGAGAACTGTACAATGTAACTCTCTTGTGAAGGCATTGTTGGCTTGTTTGTTTTTATTTCCTCTTTTGGTACTTTAAGAACATTGTTTCAAAGCAAAGAAATAATAAAATAGATAGATAGATTTTATTCCCTGGTGTTTTCAGAGAAGTTTATTTAAAAATATATGTACACTATGAGAATATGGATACTGTTTTAAGAAGACTCAAGAGACACATTTAGGACTTCATGTAACCATCAGTCTTACTGCCCAAAGTATTAAAACCTGGACATTTTTATCTTTTGAAGGTGATTTTACTTTCATTGTTTCCACATTGACTTTCTCGGACTACGGCATTTATTCTATATGGATGATTCTGCAAAATACTACAGTTTAAAATACTTGCAAGGCACGGATAACCAGACACAACAGATGCCAACTAAAAGAAGCATCACCCATAAGAAATTGTCAGACAGGGAAATTGTCTGGAAACTAATATCATAAAAATCCACACAATTTTTATCACAAAGCCATTGAGATCTTCCGTGCATCATCCTTGGGATTCCAGCATCTGGAATAAAGCCAGTAGAAAAACCCACAGACCCAGAAATCATTAGTGTATTCTCCGTTACTGGAGACATTAGCTAGCAGTGACTTTGCTCCAGTTCTGTGCTGTGCCTTGTGCCAGGGTTTCTTTGCTCTATTTATTAAGCTGGCGACACAGGCAATGCTAACTCTGGCATTGAAATGCTGTTTGCAGTCAAAATTGGTTGTTCCGGTCAGAAAAGCCAAGCTGAGAAAGCGGCAGCATACTGATCATGTCTCAATAACTTTCCATCCAAACTTCCGTGGGGAATGTGAGGGAGGAAGTGGATTTTTCAGCATATAGCCGGTGATGAACTGTCAAACCAGAAAACCAAGCTTCATTCAGCTAAGTCTTACCACCTCCTTTTAACCTGGGGCTCTGGCAGGTCTAGTGTGCTGAGGTAACGAAGAAGCGGTGGCTACGGAAAGCTGCCTGTGGTGGGGAGAGGGGATGCTCAAAAAACCAAGCAGGCTGAGGTCCTGGCAGCGGAACTCTCCATGTTGCTATCGTGCTTCCATGTCCCCTTATGCTGTATGCAACTATGCAGAGAACTAAGGCGTTGCTCAGGATCCACTCAGGCTGTCCTAGGCAGGAGCAGTAGTTAATTTAGAGTTGTAGAAAACATGTAAATAGAGATATTTGGATGTCATCTAGGCCACTTCCTGGCCCAAAGGCAGGGTCTTCTGAGAGGATTCAACAGGTGGAGCTGATGTTGGCAATACTGAGCTGCAGTCAGCACGGCATGTATCTTCTCTGATATGAGGAGCTGAGACATAAAGGTCTAATCCCCCCCCCCCAAAAAAAAAATCAAAACCCAAACAAACAAACAAACAAAAAACCAAAACCCCCATTCCTGCTTTTCCTATGTTTTGCCCTTTGTTGAAAAGTCCAGTCCCTCAGCATATTGGTGAAACTCACTGTCACGACGGTTCATTGTTATTTACACCTATACCAGCAAATTAAATCTGGCTAAAGGCACGGTCTGAAGTACGGGCGTGAGAGCATCTCTCCTATGCAGAGGTGAACTTGCTTTAGGGCACGGCGGTGGCTTCTGCCAAATAACCCACTCCTCAACCCTGTTCAAGGGATAGCACAAGCCAGTAGACGCTTCCCAGTGTGCAGACAGCAGACCCTGGGGAAAGACGAGACTTTAGTTGCACAGGTGTGGGCTGTGCTGTGCCAGGGCCACCAAACAGGATGTGGCCGGGTTTTTTTTTCACTATTAGTACAGTTATAGCCACTAGGAAAATGAACCACAAATCTAATTCTCGTTCAACTTTTCTTATATTTAATGGTCAATCACTTCTTTCTTTTGGTTCAGATTTCCGTACTTCCTGTTGCAGAAGCAGGGATGCATCCTTGTCCATCTGCAAACGCCTATTTCCAGCATCACAGAATTCAGCAGTCATGGACTTTCAGTACTCAGACCAGACGAAAGGGAGGTTCACAGCAGGACCTGAGGCCGGGTCCATATTTTTGGAATTCTATCCCAAAGACTGAATCTCGGCACCCTGCTCTGTGCTGCCCAGCAAGCATTTACTGCTTCACCCTATCTTCGGGCATTTTGGTGAAAAGGTGATGTTACAGTCATATCCCAAATACTTTAGTGCCCTCTGAAATCTGTCAAATCAGTCATGTTTTCACATTCACAGCATTTCACAAACAACCCAGGGCAGTGTGGCTGCATGAATTACAAGCCAAAAAGGCACAGTGTAGTCACCACAGCGTGGACGTAGCAGTACTCCCAAGGTTACCTGTGACAACTGGATGCAAGTATAGGGAGGTGCTTATATCTTTTTCAGGAGAAAAGAAGATTATGCATTACAATAAGGAGACTGGGCATTACGTATACCTGTGCAATACCTAATTTTTAAACTATTATTAACCATTTCTATTCTGTTCCAAGCAGTTCCATAACATGCTTGAAAAACTCCTTTAAGTCTGCCAAAGGCCCTCTGAATACTACGTAATGTTGACTTACTCAAAAATCACATAAGCCACCCCACCATCAATATGCAATTATACAGTATTCCTATGGCAACTACAGCAACTGCTTACATGGAAAACTAATATTAAGAGACTAACATATTTTTAGCTATCTCCTGATATTGCTATCTTGATGCTGGAAATATCAGAGGAATGGTACGACTGTGAGATGGTGCAACTCCTTGTAGCACATCAAGGACTGCTCTTTGAAACTGAGGACTGCTATGCTAAGTGGGTGCTAGGAGCCTAATTAACATTTTCATTTAGTACTACTCTCCTAATCTGAGAGCCAAAACAGATTTGTATTCCAAGGCATTGTTTCTAAAACAATACATCAAACTGAAATATTCCTTGGCCATCTTCCAATAAGCTGCTAAAAGCTAGCTGCCTCCAAAAACTAGAAATCAGCATCGCTATCAATGCAGAAGAAAAAATAATAAAGCATAAACTGTAGTGTGTGAGTATATTGTCTCTACGTATCTACATTTTCCATTCTCTCTTACTGTCAGAGGCATTTTCAAATGTTCTGAAGCACTGTCGAAGAACAAGAGACAGACGAAGATCCCTTGTAATCTTAATTTAAAAGAAATCACTATTTTTCAGCGATTTCAAGACCTTAGTCCTAACACAAAACCCTATGGCAGCAACCAATGAGATTCTCTAGGTGCTGATTTGGCAGTGGTATGTCAATTTGCACTAACTGACACCTTCTGCACTACATTTTGCAAACTGTAGGTGCAAAATTCGGGTGCGTGCTAGCCAGGATGTTGAGTAGGCAAATATATGTTCCATATAACAAACTGTTGTCTGCCTGTATGGTTGTTTTTTTATTGCCTAGTAGCTAGGCAGGTCAGAAACTCAAGCATCTACACTATTATTTAGGAACAGCTTTTGAATTTGCTACAGTCCCTAGAGGATTTTGGGCCTTCTAAACTAATCAAGGATTTATGAGACATAAATACTATATTATGTCTATGATAGATGAATTTTTCTCCCCACTAATGATCCTCTGGCCAGTCTAAGAACTGAGGAATGTTGTTGGATGAAAAATAGATATCGTAATACTTTGCCTGAAGGGAGTTATACCAGAAAGAGAAATGAGGGAGGACCTTTTCCGCGGGTGGTCATACAACTGTAAAACAGACATGTGTTTAGATACTGTGATTGTGGAAGCTTATTTGTTTTGAATATTACTTGGATTTTAATGAACACAAAAACATTTTATGTCCAATAACTTTGTTAATTGCACAAAATTGCGCAGAATGTCTAAGGAAAAGATGAAGAGCTTAAATTAATATAAGAAAGCTCCACTGGCACGGATGAAGCCGCAGTGGTTTGTCTCAACTGAGAAGCTATCACAAAAATGAGATGTGGCTAATGGTTGTGAAGTGCACTTCTTTTTGTAAATTGTGGAAGACAAAAATGTGATATTTTTAGAAGCAATATTGTAAGAGACAACTTATGCATACATGATATTAATGGCATAAGACATTAAGCTCTGAATGATTGCTTTTCCCTGTTTGCATACCAATGCATTATTTTATATTTAACTGATATCTCAGATGCGTATCTGTTCTTTCACCTCCTTTATTTATGTTAAGATGTTTTCTCCTTTTTCTCTTTTACGCGTTTTGTTTGTCTGCTTTGATATTTTTAGGGTCTGCACATTTATTCTGGGAATAGGTTTTGTTTCTCAGAATGAGTCATGCTCACCCTCTTTCTCTCATCCGTACAAGCACACAAGCAGAACTGAAATATCCCTTATGTCTTCAGAGCAGGAAGGCATTCTCTTGATAGCATGTAATTTATTTTGTCTAATAGAGCTCTTATCATAGGTGTACAGTGAACAAGAGCTACTTTTGACTCCACTCCTTTACAGGTGGGTTTGGTTTCAGCTTGTTTTCTTATCAAACCCAATGGAAATAACCTTTACTAGATTCCCACTTCTTTTATGACCTGTGGGCAAATGCAAAAGCTGTTGGGTTCCTTACTGTTTAGTAACATACATATTTATTCCTACATAATTTTCCCCTGCTTCTCAGATTGAGGTATTAATATTCAGTGCATAACCATACATTGCTTTATAGACAATCTTATATGTCTCCTTTGAGAATTTTATCTTGCATGATTTTTGTAATAATACTGAAGTTTTTAGTACTATTGTGCATTTGTTTTGTATGCAAGAAATTTCCTTCAGTTGCATCCCTCATTATTTCCTTTGAACTGAAATGTATGCGTGATTGCTATCAGTTATCATAACAGTAATACCTCTTGCACTTAGGAGAGTGGTACTTTTGCTTCCTTGACATATGCACACGTATGGGATGCTTGCATGTAATGGACAGGAAAGTGGCTATTCCTAAAGACATTATATTGGAAATACATCTTGTTTTATAAGTATGAGTACCTATCTTAATCAGCATTTTTGCTTTTTTTTTTTTTCACAGATATATTTATGGACAAAACCTCATGTTAAAACTGTAGCTATTGACTAGAATTAGAAAGTAGGTTTCTTTGGATAATTAAATCAGTATAACCACAGTAAGCATAACTTACTATTTTTTTTTATTTCAGTCCTGGTCACAATATGTAAGATAACCTTTTTGTTCCACTTTCAACTCCCACGTTTCACTCAATTTTTCTTCTTAAATTGGATTAGAATCTCTTGAGTGGAAGCAATTATCCTGATTCCTTAAATTCTCTGACAACGAAATAAGGTCTCTGAAACAGAGTGGAAGGAACCATCTTCAGGTTTATCTGTCCTTTGTTGAGAAATCTGCTAACAGTTTTTCAGAGAGGATGTGAAAGAAGGAGGAGGTCATAAGGAGTAAAACAAACAAAACATCAGAAAAACACATATATTTCTGTTTGTATTTTACTTTTCTAGCTTCATGGTCATAAGACCAAAGCTATAATTGTTTTAAATTTGGGTAATTTGCAATCTTTTAGTCCTTTCTGTTTGTCTGCACTGCTCTTTGTGAGGTAGAATTACAAGGACATTATCCTCAGCTAACGTAAATCACAACAGCCCCGTGGTGGATGTATGAAGTTTGTAAACAATTATATTTTTAACCTTCAGAGTCACAGGCATGGAAATCACAGGCATACACAGAAATGTAGCTTGCAGCCTTCTTATCGTCTTCAGATTTGTTCACTGATTCTAACTGAACTTGAGAGACTGAGCTTGCATGAATTGCATGTGGAAGGATCGAGAGAGAGAGATGTAGAAGGGAAAGCAAACGTATAATGCATATGCATCAGTTCAAGTTCTGATCACAAGTGATCTGGTGAATACTTTATAAGCCTAATTTATAAGTGTGCCCTGATTCCCTCAGTGTGCATTGTTTACATTCAAAGTTTGTACATCCTTTATGGCACACTCAGATTGTATCAACATTTCAGAGTGTTTTGTCTCATTCCCAGCAATGGAATGTTCTTCTTGTACACATTTTGCAGAGCAAAATGAGCCCCAATGCTAAGACACACAAAGAGGATATTGCTGTGAACTTCCAAAGTGTCTTGGCTCATTTCCTTCAATTCTTCTCATTGCTTAAAAATCAAATACAGAAATGAATTTTTGTCATCTTAGTTACAGTGTTACTGTAAATCGCTTGATGGAAAATTGCAGATCTCATGCACGGCTAATGTAGGCCAAGACAGAGCAGCTCAGTTACAGGGACTACATCAGTGGATATATTATAATTTACACTTCCACTGCCTTCTTAAACCATTGTTCCTGCAATGTAAAGAGAAGGATGGAGATGAACTGCTTTCTTTAAGAAGTGACAGGGAGAACATGGGTCTTTATGGAAGAGTGATACTTTCAAAAGTGTAACTTAAAAATAGCTCCCTTAGGAATGGCATCTTCTAACCTCAGAGGAAGCCATCCCTCCTCATCCACAGATTACACCAACAAAAAAGCTTAAGCAGTGCCTGGAAACATACAGGGACAAAACCTTTAGCAGGCATGAGATTCTTAAGCGAATCAGTTGCATTCATTTTCAGGTCCAAAAGAATTAACTGCGTACTGAGAAGGATTCTTGTATGCTCAAGTAATGGTTAGCTGATTTGTAACTACTGTCTTCACAAATGCATAAAGTTAAGGACACAAAATATTATGGGCAAGTCTATGGAGCTGCACATTTGTCCAATGCCTGACTTTAGCTCCAGACATGTAGTCAAGGGAAAAACATCCATTAAAACTAAAAGATTACCATTAAAGGTAAGTAGTGTGTACACAAAAGCATGTATCCTGATCTGTCTAACAAGACATTCTACCAGCAAGAATTATCAACAAAAGTAATGACTTTTATTCATTGAAGAATATATTTTCCCAGATCTTTTCCAAATCAAATACGTCCTTACAATTTATTTTAGATTTACATTTTTTACGTCTCTAAGCTTGGGCATATTGAAAACCTAATTTCATTTAGCTTTCCGGTCAAATTACTTTTTAAAGTTTTCATGCCTTAGTTACGCTTTTGCTGTAAACTCTAAAAGGAAATCTTTATCTTAAGAAAACCTCAAACCCCAGGTTATCATTTTTACATTATTAAAAAAGTTTCACAGCAGGATTTTTTTCTTCCTCTTACAAAGTCTGTCTTCAACTAAATTTGGCCACAGAGTCTCTTATTTAAGGAAACATTAAGAAATATATATTTAATGGGCAAGATACTATAAACTCAAGCTCATATAATTACAATCAAGTATGTTTGACTGTAAATCCACATTGTTTTTTTCATAAAGTACCTGTAGAATTGTCCAGATTAAAAAAACAAACAAACAAACAAAACAAAACAAACCCAAAAAACAACAAACCAACAAAATTTAACTTTCTTGG
The DNA here is from genome assembly GCF_965231255.1 of Vanellus vanellus. Lineage (NCBI taxonomy): Eukaryota > Metazoa > Chordata > Aves > Charadriiformes > Charadriidae > Vanellus > Vanellus vanellus. The sequence continues at coordinate 142,140,846 of NC_138905.1, read as the reverse complement.
ATCAGAGTAAAGAGTAAAAAATTATGATAGCTATACCAGCTGTTGTATCTTTTAATGGCAACAAATGATCCTTTTTTTCCTCTCTCTTCACTTTGAAAAAATGAATAGCATTCCAATAAAGGGTTCTGTGTTTACATAGGGAATGTGACATGAGGATCCGATAAAATTATTTTAATCACTGAAACACTGTCTAACTAGTGGATATTTAACTGAAGGTTTAGTTAAATCAGAGGTATCGGGATCTATATCCTTCACCAGCAAGGGTGAATCTAGTGGCGGTGTTGCTAGAATGCTCTAAAAGAGTAAGCAAAAAAATGTCTGTAGGGAAAAGGAATAACAAACAAGAGGCAAATGTAAGGACATTTGCCGCTGTCGTCGTAAGTATTAAAAGCCTATAAAGGGAGACATTTGACACCATTCTGTGGCCACTTTTTGGATAGCACAGAGAATGAAATAAACCTTGAGCAGTGAGTTGATAAAGCTCCTACCAAGCAAAGGTACAGCCTGGGTCCTCACACCTGTGCAGGGTAACTTACCTGATTGCCAACACACAGCTTCAGATGTCAGGTCTCTCAGCTTAGGGAGCTGCCAGCAATGAAGGCCCTGTAACTGTTTTGGACCTATGAAAACTAAACCTGCAAATTCAAGTATCTGAAAAGCTGTACATCTTAGAAGATCCACCACAGAAAGTTCAATTTTCTGTTTCTATCGGTGAGGGCAGAAGCAATACTTTCTATTTTATCAAAATGAGGAGAAGCATCTCTCAACAGAGTATTTTGGAATCCACAGCCCTTTGGAAGAGAATGACATTTTCTATGGAACAACTGTGCTACACTATTAGGAGAATATACAAATTAAATTACATGAGGCAGGTACATACTCAATACCGCAATATATGCATGATGGAATAAAAAAGAAATGTCACTGTAGCACAAAGAAGTTAGCAGAGGTGATTCTCCTAAAATCTTTCAGATCTGAGGGAGGTGTGGAGGAAGGCTTCTTTTATACGAGAAGGTCATTTTTGTCTAGCAGGACAGAGCTATTCTGCTAGACAATCAGTTTTGCCCCCTACATTTTTTCCATTATTTCAATTCAATGTCTTTAGCACTCAAAACCAGGTGGAAGGAAATGTTTACTTTGGAATGTTAAGTGATTGTTTTTTTCATTCTTTTTCTTACAAAAAAGCGCCATAAATAGATATGTTATGAAAACGTACAGGTATATAATGTACACACATATGCACACAACATATTTCTTATGTTGACTTATAAGCTATTTAAAATAATGGTATATTAGTTTGATTAATTTGAAATCAACATGATGAAACTGATAAAATTTAGAAACAATAGTCCCCACTCATCAAACTTTTAAATATCATTATAGATGAGCTAGACAAAATATTTTCCCCTTCTCATCAACTCTGTTATGAGCATCTAATGCACTTTTTTAATTACATGCACTTTAATAGAAATAAAGGTTTGGGAGATTATTTTTAAGCAAAATATAGAAAATTATTCCTTGAATCCTTGTCTCCCCTCCTCATCATCACCCTTTTTTTTGTTTTTTTGTTAGTATCCTATTGTCATGGTTTCAGCTGGGATGGAGTTGACGTCCTTGCTGGCAGCTGGTATAGTGTTGTGTTTTGGGTTTGGGGTGAGAATGGTGTTGATAGCACAGTGGTGTTTTTGGTTCTTGCTGAGCAGTCAAGGCCTTTTCTGCTCCTCCCACCACCCCACCAGCGAGTGGGCTGGGGGTACACAAGAAGTTGGGAGGAGACACAGCCGGGACAGCTGACCCCAACCGACCAGAGGGATATTCCACATCATATGACATCATGCTCAGTATATAAAGCTGGGGGAAGAAGAAGGAAGGGGGGACGTTCAGAGTGATGGTGTTTGTCTTCTCAAGAAACTGTTAGGTGTGATGGAGCCCTGCTTTCCTGGGGGTGGCTGAACACCTGCCTGCCCATGGGAAGTGGTGAATGAATTCCTTGTTTTGCTTTGCTCACACACGTGCCTTTTGCTTTACCTATTAAACTGTTTTTATCTCAACCCACGAATTTTCCTTATTTTTTCTGATTCTTCTCCTTGTCCCACTGTTGGGGGGAGGAAGTGAGTGAGTGGCTGTGTGGTCATTGCTGCTGGCTGGGGTTCACCCCCGACACCTATTAAAAGCAACTGCAAAAGGATTAATATTTTCATAGAGTCAGCACTTGCATGAGATCACTATGTGGGCAACCCTTTCATTTACCTTGTTATTTCTTTCTCCAAACTGAAAAATGATGGCTTGTCTTTTCCTGAGGGAAGTAAAGTTGATGGCTGTATTGCCACCACTGTTCTCAACATTCTTGTGAGCAGAGGCATTTCTGAAATTTGTATTTGGATAAAAAAAAAAACCCAAACCCAAAACCCAAACCCATGAAAATTCGTTGTCAAGGCATTTCCTGAGATATTATGTTTTACATAGTCTACCTTTCTACCTTAAGAGATTCAAAGCCAAATCTAATTTGGAAAAGTGAGATTGCATTTTATAGTGAAATTTTCACAATACAGCCATGTATCTCTAATGCCCATTAAGAATGATGGTTATCCAGATAGCTATACTATTATTTTTAAAAATTAATTCATATATCTGGTACTAAAAATGCAAGAAATATTAAGACTGGCTGTTTTTTGTTAGTAAAAAACCTTCACTTAGCAGACTTGGACATTGCTGGAGCGCGTCCAGAGAAGGGCAACAAAGCTGCTGAGGGATCTAAAGAATAATTCTTATGAGAAGTGGCTGAGGGAACTGGGGTTGTTTAGCCTGGAGAAAAGGAGGCTGAAGGGAGAACTTATCAGTCTCTACAACTACCTGAAGGGAGGTTGTAGCAAGGTGGGGGTCAGTCTTCTCGCCAGTAACAAGTGATGGGACAGGAGGAAATGGCCTCAAGTTGCACCAGGAGAGATTCAGATTGGATATTAAGAAAAATTTCTTCACCGAAAGGGTTGTGAAGTATTGGACCAGGCTGCCCAGGGAAGTGGTGGAATCACCATCCCTGGAGATATTTAAAAGACAGGTAGACATGATGCTTAGAGACATGGTTTAGTGGTGGTTCTGGTTAATGGTTGGACTTGATGATCTTCAAGGTCTCTTCCAACACAGACAATTCTATGATTCTATGACTTAAAAGGAAGCTTCAGCTCAATGTTTCAATGGAATAAAAGACTGGAAACATTTTTCAGCAAGGACTAAAGATCTCCTTAAGCCCACTTTCACAGATTATGAGGCAAAGTAAAATTATGATCTTCAGATCTGACCTACTCCTTGACAGACAATGAACTATTTCCCTGCATTAGGTCTTGCATGAATTAAGCATACATTAAAAAAAAAAAAAAAAAAAAAAAAAAAACCAAAAAAAACCAATCCAAAACAAAAAAACAAACCTAAACCAAAAAAACTTCCTAGCTCTGATTTCAACATTTTGAGAAATAGTGAATTCAATACATCCATTGGCAAGTTGTCCAAGCAACAACATCCTGTTCCAAACATACTTTCTAATATTAATTTATCTAGCTTCAAATTTAAGACTTCTAGCTTACAAAAACCCTGTTAAACTTAAGAGCTTCTTAAAGTTTCCTTTCTCATAGTGGTGGCACCAGTACCGAACCCAGAGGCTACTCGGCTCCTGCTTGACATTTCTCTGGGCACGTGCTCAAGACTGGCTACAGCCCATCTGCTCATGGTGGCCCTGCTTCTTGTGCAAGCCAGGGGTGCACAAGGGACCCCCCTGAGCACGGGTGTCCTTCTGGACAGGGGAGCCAGCATGGCAAGTGCCTTCCAGCCTGGGGGCCAAGGATGTCTTTGCTGGAAATGGGGGCGCATGCAGGGGTAGATGGTGCGTTCCCAGTTCTGGCTTGAAACTTAATGTGTTGCTGGGTCCCAGAGCATGGATATTGTCTGACTGTGTGATAAAAACTCTTCTGGGGAGACTGGCTGTCTGAGCCCAGCTGCTGGAGGGATCCACATCATACATGTATACATATGTATTCTCGGTAGCCAACCCCCACCCTGCTGGGGCAGAAGGAGACAGGGCGAGTCCCTTGGTGCCACCTGTGGTTGTGGGAGTGCTCCGTGTGTCCACCTGTGTTATCTGTGCAGCTGGCGATTTACTGAACTACACTATACTGAACAACGTAGGTCATGCATACATGTGATCTGTGAGCAAGTGTTTCTGGAGCTGTGGCTTACCTGGACAGAGTTCTCCATCCCCTAGGAACAGGCTGCATTCATAAACACTTTGCTGAGAGGCGCAGTTAGTGACCTGTGAATATTTGTCCTGACCAGTACCCAGTCAGTCTTCTGCCTCCACGTGCTTGTTACCTCCTTCTGTAATTTGTGCATCATTTGAAGACTGTATCAGTAACTGTTTCCCTCAAGACATTCATAACCTCATTAAATAGCTTAAAGCCAAAAGCCGATCCCTGTGTATCAACCTCTGTAGTCAGTAACAGAGTCCTGCTCATAAGTACACTGCGCTATTATTCAGATAACTTTTACCAGACTTTATGTATAGCATGTACATGTAGACTTTTTTTATTGTTTCACATTATTTGTCAAGATACTGTGCCATATCAGGTCAGAATAGAAATCCAAGAGTATTACAGCAACAATACCTTTGCAAGTCAAATTTGTATATGTCAAAAAAGCCCACAAGTTACTTTGACAAGATCTGTTTTCTAGAAACCTGTGTTGATTTGCATTAATTAAATTACTCTCCTTTAATTCTCTATAAACTGAGTCCCATATTAGATGGTTCTTTTTTTTTTTTCTCAGACTGATTTTATGATGACAAGCTTATAACTAAATAGGTTATTCTACTTATTCTTTTTTAAATATTGGCACAACATTCATTTTTCTTCCAGATGTTTCCTGAATGTCCTCCACGTTTCAATACTTTTGAAAATTAACCTTGACAGTGTAGAGAACTCCTCTGACACTTATGTTATAATTCTTTGATGCAAATTACATAGACACGCTGATGGTACATCCAAGTGAGAGGGAGAAAGAGCTTAACATCCTTCAGAGTAACTTTTGTAATGGAAATTTTTTTATCATCGACTATGATGGGACTATATTGTCTGGATGTTTCCCAAAAGATACCAGAAATACCAAATGTCCAATAATAATCATTGTGGATTCATTATACTTTATTTTATTCCATGTTCAAACAGAAAGAAGACGAAACAGAGAATTAGCCACATATTTTCTGTGCCGGTTTGCTACCCTGGAAGCTTTGGGTCCATGACTTAGGACCTAGGACTAGGACCTAGGATTAGACCTTAGGACTTAGTATGTTGAAACATCTTTGCCGTGACGGGCATGGATGGGAGCGTTCCCAGGAGGCCTCCTGAACCTCCACAGTCACATTAGCCCACAGCCACCACATAGCAGGGAAAGGCACAGAAATATTAATTTCACTAAGCAGCTGAAGGGTTGCAATTACATTCAGCTCACTTCACTATTTCTTTGCTTTTACATTGTGGTTGGTCACATTTGCACTGGAACAAAACTGAAAAGGAAGCTGAATCAACAATCTAAACAAAATCCACCCAATGGGTATCTTAACCCTTCTCCATCCGCCCTAGACCTGAACTATGCATTACTCCTGCCCACAGCGTGGAACGACAGCTCAACTGCATTGCTTCCAGTTACCCTGACTTTACATAGGGAAACAGAGTTGTTTGTGTTTTTTTTTTTTTTTTTTCCTCAGTCTTTAATACTTTTTATTATTCTGAGATGCTAACTTCTTATTGTGTTGATCAGAGGAAGTACACATAGTAATCCCGGGTGATTAAGCTCCATATTTGAAGGGATAAAAGAGAAAGAGGGATAAAGAAAAAAGGGATAAAAGAGCTGTCTCTTCTCTTTGTAAAGAGAATGGATAGCTAGGGATTTATGTGTATTCTAGATTTAGAAGCCATTTTTTGTTTGCTATTACAGGTTTTACTTTATTTTATGTTAGTTTTTAATGTTAATCAGAAGTTCATCCTGAGAAATTTACAGCTATAATTAAAAATGAAATTATTTGGAATATGGGTAAAATACAGCATTTGGGTAAATTCGACATTTTCCTTTCAATGGTCAGTAAGTTGTGCAGTTACAGTTACAATATTCCTGGTCTTTTAAAAAACTAATTACAAACTGTTTGCTTAAAATATTATATAATAATATTAAAGCAAATTTCCTGTTAAAAAATCCAGATGCATCACTAATATTTTCCCAGTATTTCAAATCCCTGTTTGCATTCTGGCTTACCAGCTTTTAACTTTTATGACGCAGAATTATATTTTTGTGTGTGTGTTCTGTGATGAATTGCATCTGCAAAGCTCATGTCTGCTGATTGTTTACATCTGTAATCACCTGTGCAATCAGACAACTAAAGGAGTTGAATAACTCAACTAGTTTACACGCACTTCCAAAAAAACCCTGCAAGTACAAGAGGAGAAAAGTATCGTGTTATCATTACTGAACATAATCAAAGAGCTCACGGCTATGCTTGGGACTTTAGAAAGGGGTGCAACTCTGTAATGGTGACGATTCTCACCTCAAGCATTTTGGACACACAGACAATTCTGCTTTTCTGGTGTAAGGAGCTCTGTGCACTGAAGGTGGCTACTGATACCGAAGGGGGTTCAGCAAGGTCTGAATTGCCATCTGGCCGCTCTCCAGCCATCAGTCGATCACTGACCGTATGCACATTTTGCTCATGGCTGGTGATAACTTTTTCCCGACTCTCCCTTCAGAGAGCATGATTAACGGCTGCTCTCTTATCGTGAAGAAGCTCTTCTACCATATCATAGTCCAGTTTTTCACCCCGACCGCACACGGAAAATGTGGCCCACACAACGGGTTGGCTTTGTATTTCCAGGAGTCCCGGTGCAGTAGTTTTAATCTTCAACATGAAAAGTGATTTATGTTCAGATCACTAGGGATAACTATGCCAGCATGCCGGGCTGTAAACCGAGAAATCTGAGGATGAGATTCACTGTAAAGCAAAGATTTAGGCAGTGTTTCCCCAAAAGACCCCTTGATGAGGTGACAAATTTTACCTTTTGACAAATAATCCCAGGTGGTTTTTCATTCAATTAGTGGAATGTGCTTTTTCCCATTTCACATTTGAAATTGCTTGTGTTTTCCCTGGGTACCTTTTAGCTCAGAATCTGATATGAAATACAAGGTCTCTGTCTAACGCGTAAGCGCAAACAACTGTGGTTACTTGGAATTCTTGGAATCCTTAGTTTTGCATGGATTGTCTAAAATTTTATCAGACATTTCTTTGAACATTTTACTTACAAAGACATGATTTACTGAATAAAACAGACAAGAACAATAAATTTTTACTTTTTATACAGGTGCAAACCTCAAATATTACAAAAATAAGAATAATCTGGCAAGAATAGTTGAAGGGTTTTTAATTATCAAGGCAGGTAGGATATCTATCTGGATGAACATCCATACATTTGAGGAGAGCATTTATTGTAACACTTTTGATGTAAACCTAACAGAACTGAAAAATACCGTACCCAGGAATGATACCTCAGCTGTAGAACCCAGAAGGGAACATGGCATTTAATCACTAGTATTAGAATCACATATATGTTGATGACTTCTTACCTTCAATGATGAATTCATACGAGCCATAATGATCAATCATGTCAAAAGTATTGATCTACTGTTAGAAATTTAAAACTTATTTTAATCTTTGCATTTAACTTCTAGCACATACTAAACCCAAATGTTTATATGTGGCAGGGGGAGGGGAAGAAGAAGGTAACAGGGGAGAGAGGGAGATGGGTTAAAAGGAAATTGCCTGCGTGTACTTGTGTGATGTACAGCCCATTTAACAGAGGATTTTATGAGCTGCAATTACATGTACCTCTCATGAGAGATATTTTTCTTTCATTCTAGCCATCACAGTCAAACAAGAAATGTGTTGTGCGCTCTTTTAAGTCTTATCACTACCACTGATCCAGGTAGGAAGACAGTATCATGATTTTGCATAAATCGTCAGAGTATGCTGCATTGTTTTTAAATTTTCTATAGAATTGTATGAACAATTCTACAGTACATGCTAATTTACATCAAGTAAGTGTTGATGAAGTTTGCCTAGCATCATGGCACAAAGTGGATTAGACATTTAGCTATAGAACAAATTCAGTGCAAAGCAGTGTTGGAAGTCTTCCAGTAAAACTCAGCCCTCCTGGAGTCAGAGGTTTGTCTAGTCTCTGATGTTCACCTGCCCCTAACCGGGGCTTAGAACCACCATGTCTGAGAAAATACATTTTACTGTCACTTCTCTGAAGTCACTGCTTTGTTCTGCAGTTACTTAGCTCTTATAAAAAAGAAACACCAGAAAACAAAAACCAAAACCCATCCAAACCCCAAGCCCAAACCAAACCAAACCAAACAAAAAAACCTAATACTCTTGTGCAAAGATATCTCAATAACAACCAACAAGACCAATATTGTGGTAGTAACTTCAGACGGCTTAATGGAAGGGTGTAAGCAGAAAGGTTTATAAATTATTGAACTAAGAACGCAGGGAGTTGTATAGAAATCATAGGCAGACTAGAAAAAATAACTATGATAGTTCCCAATGGACGGTCTTGGTCCCCTTTGTGAGAGGATATCTCAGATACTCAGTGTGTAATCATTCACAGATACACTCTTCAAATCTGCAATCTCTGGTGTGGTCATTAATTTTTAAAAGCTGATATAATACACATCCAGATTATCTACAGAATAGCTAGACTGGGTACAGATACTACCACAGAAACACAGAGCTAGAGGTAGCTGTAAATCTTAGACCACAATTGAGGTAAATATTAATGCAGTTAGCTTGCTCTGAAAGGAAGGCTTCATGTTAGGTGCTGTTATTTGCTAAACATCAGACTAGGTAGTCTATGCCTGGTTCAGCGTTGCTGGAAAAGGGAATGTAAGCCTCCCTGCGGGGTGCTCGTACTGAGTGCATAGTCCTTTAAGCAGTCTCTCTCTTTAAAGCAGAATTTATGGTGATAAGGGTTTACTTCCATTTCCTGGGGAAGGCTGGTAATCTAAGTAAATGTCATTGAGAAATATCCTGTATTTTTAAAGCCCATGGAGTCTCAGCTTGAAAGAAGAAGAGCCAAACAAATCTCATAATCATAAATGTCTTCCACATCCAAACTGATGATTCATTTGACTGAGAAGGCTTGAGTCAACTAAGTGGGCAGTGTGCCATTCTGCTCCTCCCTTCTGCCCTCCCGTATTCCTTTCCTTCCTTCCTTCTTTCCTTCTTTCCTTCCTTCCTTCCTTCCTTTCCTTCCTTCTTTCCTTCCTTCCTTCCTTCCTTTCCTTCCTTCCTTCCTTCCTTCCTTCCTTCCTTCCTTCCTTCCTTCCTTCCTTCCTTCCTTCCTTCCTTCCTTCCTCCCTTCCTTCCTCCCTTCCTCCCTTCCTCCCTCCCTTCCTCCCTTCCTTCCTTCCTTCCTTCCTTCCTTCCTTCCTTCCTTCCTTCCTTCCTTCCTTCCTTCCTTCCTCCCTTCCTCCCTAGAGCTGGATTTCGCTGTTCACTTCCCTTCAGCAAAATTTCACACAGGTGTTAACATCACTAAAAATAAATCACTATTAATACTCTAAGGAGTATTAATTTCTTATCAGATAAGGCAATGGTTTTAAGCAGTTCGCAGATGACAGCTCCTTTCATCCAGATATCAAAAAGTCCTTTGTGTAGGAAGAGGTTTACAAGCTGTTCTTAAGACAGTTGTGTCTTTACTAGGAAATCAGAGCTGAAAGGACCTATGCCCTATATACCATTTCACAAACCCTCTTCCTTCAACCATTCCCACAAAAAATTAACAGTAATTTGATAAGATAGCTATGGAACTTGTTTAGTACACTCTAGAAAAAAAAAAAAAATAATCATTTCCAGCCACAAATTTCAGTTATGTATGTGCTCTGTAACTTTGATAAAATCATTACTAACCAGAGTTACATAACATAGGCTAAGGGAATATGACAAGATTAAATGATATGATTAATAAATTTCCTTACAGTGATACTTGCCTTAGACAGGGGAAAAAATCCACCATCTTTTCCTGCCTCATATTGCACTGAAGTCACTTTCCTAATGTATTTGGTCTGAAGAAAGTGAACGCCATGGGTTTTACAACGTTTCAGATGAAGCCATCAATAAGAACAACGTTGAGGGCCATAATCGATAAGTTTACAAGGCTGCAGTCATAGGCCACCAGGAAATCCATTTTGACTTAATCAGCTTTCCAATTTTTCAGGTAAAATATAGCCCTTTTGGATCATATCCAAGCAATGAAGACACAGTAATAAAATGATTCAATACAGTTTGCACAGTCTTCACAATTTTTAAATCAAGATGGTATTTTAGCAAAGATTAACACTTGGTTTCCCCCATCTTGTGTACCCCATTCCTCCCCCTTTTTTGGTACTGTAATGAAAACTGCTCTCCCTAGTTAAAACAGGCTTATGACGTCTATGCGTCTGTGGATATTTTGCAGAAGGTTACATGTGTGAAATATTCCTCTATGATAAAACTACCATTTGCTGAAATGACATTCTGCTACAGCAAAAAGACATTTCACAAGGTACAACACTATTGACTGACTTTCAGCATTTTCATTCCTTCCTTTCTTCTTTTTTTTTATTTTTTTTCTTGACTTTTTTTTCCCCAGCGTAGCACTTACCTTCTCTTTCTTGAGCTTAACTGCCATGGTCCAGTGCTTGAGGCGCTGAGTTTCTCAGCTAATTAAAGAGCATGAGAAGCTGCAGTCGGGGCAACCCCCGAGAACAGCGGTTGTACTGGCATGTTATAGAGATTCTCGCTTGCATTTCTGGCAACGTATACAGAGAATATTCTGCAACTGAAGCCTAACTGCCTTTCACAAATTTTTGTTTACCTCTAAAGTTCATATGCAATAGAGAAAACTGTGAGAACAGAGGTAAAATTTGCGTATCTGAATTTGTTATGCCAAAGCAATGCTTTCGTTAACAGATAGAAGAACTCCTCTCCTTTCCTTGGTCTTGGGCACCCTCGGGGACAACCAAAGGAGGCTCAGAATGGTTGATCTGTGTGTGTCTTCCTCTTGGCCCTGCACAGTTCTACCCTGCTTTTGGAAAAAGTCAATAGGAATAAAACTATTCTGTGGAACTATCATATTTACATTCTTCCCCAAACAAGCTGCACCTTTGTACGTGGAGCCTGTGGCGAGTGTGTTTTTCTGACTACCAGTTGTAGAACTACATGATCCCCTACTAAACACTTCCTTTTCTCAGAAAGTAGGAGGATGATGTGGACAATGAAACTCCAGTTTGAAGCTCCTAATTCTTTGATTTTATCACATTTGAGTGTAAGTTAGCAGTTTTTCCTGCAGTCATACAGTGATTTGGATTGGGTACTGTTACTATTAGACACACTGCCCACACCCTAGGTATGTAGGCAGTAGTAATCAACTAAATTAACAGCAAGACATCCAGATGATACAGTGGAAACTGCTTTGTCAAATCTACAGGAACTTAATTAAACCTCTATTCTCCAGCTTCCAAAGTTCTCTAAATGAGGACGAGTTGCTGGCTATATAGTGTTGTTTCTCTTTAAGACATGAGGGGTAAATGACACCACCACAATACACTTTTTTAAAGTAACCATGATATCATGGACAAAAGACAGTTAAAAGTACATTTCCAATATCCCCTTCTATGAGCAAATTGCTCTCGTTGACACAGGGGTGTTTTTGACTTCAAAGACATTAAGAATTCACTCAATCAATACACAGTTTGAGCTAAAGACGATGGAGAAAACTGGTATGCAGGATTTTTTTTCCAGTTGTCTTCAAGCTGATGGCATGCTCTTCCAGTTTTGTAGTTGTAGTTTTGTAGTAGCTCAACAAATCCAAAATTTTGAAGTCAAAACAACCAATTTCACTATCATCTGAACTGAGGCACCTACTGATATATTTTCTACATTTATTTGTCCTCTGAGGCTCATCATAGGTGACTTACACATCTTGATTTTCAATTCCAACTGCTTCATTTGCTTTGGACCTTGGTTTTAAGAAACGTGCTTCAGGAGGTTGACTCTTATCTCTATAAATCTATAAATCTCAGTGCCTCATAACAGAATGTCTTTGAACATGTTTTTGACCTGAGTTTTGCTTCTCTTAATGCAAAGATTTTTCATCCATAATTACTGGTCTAGCATAATCACTTTTGCTAAGGACAAGGACAAGTGGAAGGCTTGACTCTTCTGTTTCCTTGTCCTTCATTTCATTGGAGTGTTTGGTTCTAGATGGTTTATACGATGGGTTGCTTCCTTGACTCAGCTCTTTTCTTCTACCATTTCGTTTTTCTCCATTAAATAATGCCCTCTCTGCTATTTTTTGAATCAAAGAAACCTTGGATATTGACAATGATCCTGTTAATATTTCACTTCATGTTCCAGTTTCACATTGCAGACATTCTGGGAAAAGAGCTGCAAAGAGAGGGGTGAGAGCCGAAATGCTTTCTCCCTGCTGAAGCTTACTTTTAATCAAGCGAGCCAACTCCTAAAATTTTGAGTATGATGGCTTAGAGCACATAGGTCATAAGGCCGAAGAACAAAAGAGACCAACAGCCTTACTCATGCTATCTCCTGCCATCTAAAATCTATTATTTTTGTTGTACTGAGCTACCTGGTGTGGACACCACCACCAGCACTCAGTGAGCCCTGCTGCAGGGCAGGCTCCTCAGCTCTTGGAAGTTCTGGTAAGGGCTTTAGTTTGAGTTCTCATCTTTCTCCTATTCCCTACTTTAATAAGGTGATTAGACCCACAATTTGTGAAGTGTCAACCAAAGGGAAGGTTAACTTAAAGTGTGGATGACGGTCATGTTTCTCTTGGGACAGAGAAGTGTTCTGAGAGAGCTCCTTTTTCTCCACTCCAGTCTTTCCATTTATTTCCACTGATTTGGCAAAAAAACAGTTCCACCTTCTCAATGTCAAAACACAGGAAGTTTAGTGAAGCTACAAAGTGGTAAATTAGTAACAAATAAATGGAAACAAATTCATTAGAACAAAGGTCTCTGTTTTTTTTTTGTTTTATTTTATTATTGTTTAATGTTATTCTAATATTAAAATATTAGAAACAAATTTTTCATGTAGACTATGGAATTATGGAATTTAATGTCTAGCGAGTGGTTTTGGAGTTTAAATTTATCAAGATTAAAAAAAAAAAAAACAAAAGTGGATTTCTGTATGGATAACCAATATCTGGAGCCAGTAATAAAGCAGAAAATGTCAAGCTTCATTCTCTAATTGTTAAAGATATGGATGAATCTTAATGCAATGGAAAATCACTTCATTTTGTCTTACTATGAAGCTTCTTGCAGCTTTTTCTGATTTATGCAGTTTAGCTTCTGCTGAAGACATTTTTTGGAATATATGCAACGTGATGCTTGATTCTGGGTAGAGGCTTCTATGGTTTAACGACAGCATTCTTTAGAAAGACATATAATCCAAATGAGGAATGAACACCTCAGCTTTTTCTGATCTTTATTTGCAGAAGGCAAATGCCAAGCTTCACAGAAGTTGGACTGCATTTTGAAACGAATCCTGAACCAATGCAATGAATTTTCACCCGAATATATTTGATGAAACTCTTGTTTATGTATATCTTTCAACCTGGAAATTCTATCAAGATTATCCCCATTGGAGTTCCAGTAAAATGTAAAACCTAATTCACTTATGAGGCAGAAAGGAGTTTAACTTCCAGTACACCACCTCACACATCACTAACTTGCCTTTTCCTTTTTTTTCTTTTAATATCTGTATTTTCATGGTTCAGTTTAGCTCCATCTTGCTGCACTTACCCTATATTCCAATGGTAAAAACTTGGTCATGAAATTTTGCCTGTATTTTGTGGAGGCTGGAATTCTTCTCAGGATATGCCTGAAGCACATGTTCTACATTAAGCCAAATAAAACGAAACATACCCTTAAAATTAAGCTGGTGCTTACTTTCTGTGCTTAATAAAAATGAATGAAAAATGCGCTTCAGTATTTGTTGGGACTGAAGTCTGTTTGCTGAGTTAGAGGATAGAGTTTTTGGATTAGTTTTTAACAGTCCTCTTCATGCAAACACAGATGGAGCATTCAAACGTCCTGATTGCTCACATGTCCTCATGATCTGTAGCCAGGATCTGGTATGGATTTTTTTTAGTTCAGTCAGAACAGGACTTCATCTGCAAAGCAGCAGATGGAAGGAAGGGATCCAAGTATTTAATCTTTCTTTTTTTTTCTTTTTGAACAGATGTTGTTGAGATGATCGAGCTACAGAGCCACAAATCCAACCAAAAAGTGGGTAAAGAAATTCATACAAACATATGTTGATATTTGGTATATGGTTAATCAGGCCACCTACTGCTGACATGAATATCCACCTCTCACATGATGGAGATGACAGGATTTTTAAGATTACTATAGAAGAAGAATTTAATTTTGCACATTCTTTTGATTTCTCATTCAGTCAACAGAAAAGCTAACCACAACACCGACGCTTACTTTAATAACAGTCAAATGGTTCAGCACAGGACCAGGAAGTTGGTCAACAGCAAGCAGTAGAGTACATGGAAGGGAATGTTACTAAAAGGAGGGGAAGGTTATACCATATGGCCCAGGTTCACAGATTTCAGTTTGGGGCAATAATCTCACCGACAACTGTCAGGTGGAATACTAAATGCATGAAAGAATATTTGTATGGGATAGCATTTACTATTGAGTTAAGAAGTGATAGTTTTCTGACTATTAATTCTCAGAACAAGATAAGGCTACCTAATTAGAATTGCAGGTTATGCTGATCTCATCATGGTAGTCATGATGAAGTAATTCTGATTTTGTCAGTGAAATATTTATTAATGTCTCTACATCTTTAAAAAGAAAATTCAAGACTTTGCTGACAGTTCCTTCGCAGTAAACTGTAAATGAGACACGCTTAATTTTTACTTTTTGTAAAACTCCTCAGTTAAATTAAATATATGCAAAACTTTTTCAAAGTTACTAATTACAGCTTATTACAGCATGTTCTACCTAGTAGCTTCCCTGTTGGAATTCAGTAATTATGAACGAAGGGGATCCCAACAGGCACCTGTTTTACACTTGAAAGCTCAGAATTATTGCTCCACAGTAACACTTTGTGTTATGTAACATAAGTCAAAGGAGGAATTATACAGCCAAATTCCTGTTATCTTGTCTGGAAAGACCAGAAATGGAATCCATATTGCATGGGACAAGTTGTTGTCACTGTACAAACACTACTGCAATATCCATGGGCCTAAAGAAGTAATATTATATGCAAAATACCTACACTGAAACAATATTTACCCTTTCTTCAAAAAAAATGTTTCCAGATCCTTAGATGAAAAGCATTTCACTGTAAAACATTATATTATATGTAATAAAAATCTTCTGGTACCATCTAGGTCCGATTTGACTGACCATATGGAGTAACATTTTCTTATTTTTGGAGGTATGAATAGACTACAGTAACAGAAAATAATAACAGTCTACATAGAAGATGTAAAATTTTGGGTTTTTTTAAATCCAGGAGCAAAGAAATGTAAGGAAACTCACCGTGAATACTGAAGAATCTATGATTCATTATTTTTTGTTCCTGACCAAAAAAACCCTTCTACCTAAAACAGTTAAACACCAGCAATGCCTAGAAGAGATTTTGTGAGGAACATCAAAGATAAACAGATGACATTAAAAAAAAAAGGACAGAGGACTATTCTCTTAATACACGGAAATTCTCTTATTTGACATATTTCACGTTCCTTGACTTTATGGAGTTTGATATTTTACCAAGATTTTGGAGTATCTTACGGACACTCGATTAGAAACTTTTTTTTTAAATGCTGAACACAATCATTCATTTTATAAAGCAGTCATAAACCCTGCATAATACAGTTTTCTTTAGACAAAGTAAAGGACATTGCTTCCACCATGTCGTACAAGTACTTGTGGATTCCACCAAAACCTGTCTACATGTCTAGCATTTTCTAAAGAGACCACTATGCTTTTCTTGATGAGATGCCAGAAACAGACAGAAGTAAGAGAGACAGATGGCAACATAAACATTTTGTGGAAATTATGGTAGCCAGGAAAATGAATTTTAAGTATTTAAATAAACCAACACTACAATTTCCCTACTGTCTCTAGGTAATGTGGCAAAAAAAGGGCTCAAGAAAGAGGTAAGAATAGAAAAGTCAGGATGGCCTAGAGAAAGCCATTTGGATACAAAGGAGTTAAGGCCATAACTTTATCAGAATTGAAGCAGTGAGGCAGAATGGCTTCATTTTACAAGAACAAAAATGAAGGCTACATGGCAACACGGAAAATGAGAAGAATATAAGGAAATGAAAGAAGGAAGATGCAAAGCATTTTGGTTAAACTGTTGGATCACATAACCTTGTATAGCTCCTAGCAAGTGTTCACCGTGCCAAAAAAGATAATGACAAAATTACAGAATAATGGAGGTTGTAAGGGACCTCTGGAAGTTGTCTTATTCAACCTCCAAGAAGAAAATAAAATAAGAAAACACAGAAAGTACAACAGGAGCCCTGCAAATAACTTGGAAAAAAAAAAAAAAGACAACAGGATACAAAGGGGAATAGATGGGCAATTACAGGATGAGGAAATGGATAAACATGTTGATAGCAATAACTGCATTAAAAAAAAATGTAATGGGATAAAAGCCAATCCAGAACAGATTTCTGGTTAAGATCTAAACAGTAAGTCATTGAAGTGGAAAAAGAACAAGAAGCTTCTGTGATGTGCAGATGTATTGGGTTTGCATGGCAAGGTTTTGGTAGCGGGGTAGGGGCTACAGGGGTGGCTTCTGTGAGAAGCTGATAGAAGTTTCTCTGTATGTGTCGTAGAGCCAATGCCAGCTGGCTCCAAGATGGACCTGCCACTGGCCAAGGCCAAGCCCATCAGTGATGGTGGTAGCACCTCTATGATAATGTATTTAAGAGGAAAAAAACCTGGGCAACAGGAATAGCAGCTGGAGAGAGGAGTGAGAATATGTGGGAGAAACAACTCTGCAGACAGTAAGGTCAGTGAAGAAGCAGGGGGAGGAGGTGCTCCAGGTGCTGGTGCAGAGATTCCCCTGCAGCCTGTGGTGAAGTCCATGGTGAAGCAGGCTGTCCCTCTGCAGCTCATGAAGGTTAACAGTGGAGCAGATATCCACCTGCAGCTCGTGGAGGACCTCACACTGTAGCAGGTGGATGCCCCTGAAGGAGGCTGGTAGGCTCCTGGTAGGACCTGTGGACCCATGGAGAGAGGAGCGTACACTGAAACAGGTTAGCTGGCAGGACTTGTAACCCCCTAGGGGACCCACACTGGACCAGTCTGTTCCTGAAGGACTGCACCCTGTGGAAAGGACCCATGCTGGAGCAGTTGATGAAGAACTGCAGCCCATGGGAAGGACCCATGCTAGAGAAGTTCATGAAGAACTGTCTCCCATGGGAGGGACCCCATGCTGGAGCAGGGGAAGAGTATGATGAGTCCTCCCCCTGAGGAGGAAAGAGCGGCAGAGACAATGTGTGATGAACTGACTGCAACCCCCATTCCCTGTCCCCTTGCACCACTGTGGGAGAGGAGGTAGAGAATCTGGGAGTAAAGTTAAGCCTGAGAAGAAGGGAGGGGTGGGGTTGTTTGAAGGGGTGGTTTAAGATTTTGTTTCTCATTATCCTACTCTGATTTGATTGGTAAGAAATAAATTAATTTCCCCAAGTCAAGTCTGTTTTGCCTGTGACAGTAACTAGTGAATGAGCTCTCCCTGTCTTTATCTCAACCCATGAGCCTTTTGTTATATTTTCTCTCCCCTGTCCAGTTGAGGAGGGGGAGTGACACAGAGTGGCTTTGGTGGGCACCTGGCACCCAGCCAGCATCAGCCCACCACAGCAGAGAACAAGGTTGGATTCACTTCACAAGATGAAACGCTGCTTTAATTTATCATTTATCATGAGGACAAATCATAAACATTCCAGTCAACTTTCAAAGGTACTGTGTGGAAGACTTGGTGTTAACAGGATTTTTGTGCTCTAATTTTGAGGAAGAGAGGAAAAGATGCAAATCAATCATAAAACCGTAACAAAATTTCATTCCACTTTGCCGATCTGCAGTCAAGTGCATGTTCATAGACATTAGGCATTAATCATATGCTGGTAAACCAAACAGTTCTGGTTTGAAATCCTCCATGGAGTTCAGCAGTAGTGTTGCCTCCTTTTTAAGATCTGGATTTAATTTTTCATCTGGAATCATAACCACTTGCATTCCTGCTGCCAGGGCTCCTTTGACTCCAAGGGGTGAATCTTCAAACACAAGACACTGAGAAACAAGGAGGTGAAGGGAAAAAATTAAAGAATAATGTTACTATGAACTTTTAATCTTTTGATTTAAAATAGAGAATGATCCCAAATAAAACTTAGTAGGAAAGCTAAATTCAATTCCTGGCTTAGACAACCCTAATGAAAACAAGGGCTAACTTGTCAATTTGAACATCTGCCTGGTAATTAACCTTAAATTCATTTAAATTAAAAAAAACATCAACACGCATACTTAAATCCCAGCGAGTGGTTATCCAGATGTTCCTAGGTGATTTGCTTCATAGGCATGGGTTTAAGCACAAGCTTAAAGTAAAGTTAAGCAAGTGCCTAAATATCTTTATAAGCAGGCAATTTAATTCTTCAAGACCAACTTTACAAGCCGCAAAATGGCAAAAGCAGTGCTTTCACTTACAGATGTGGCATTTCCTACATACACGAGAGGGGGAAGACTACATTACATAGGTCAATATTAGGACTTTGGATGTGTAGAGAGTGAGACAGAAGTCACTTGTCAGAAGAGTCCTGTCAAATTCACGCTCTATTTGCTTAATTCTTCCAAAGCAATGGTAAGGAAGAAAATAAGTGATCATATGGGAATGCTACTTTTAGAGAAGAGACAGTTTAGTCAGGTAAAAGTTCCACGTCTTACAATAGTCACAATCATTCAAGATCACAGTTTGGAAGCAAAGGTTTTAAAAATAATTAATACATTATTTATGTGAATTTTGTAGTTTAACATCAGAATATTGAATAATAAGTATGTACAAATCATCTAGTCCGAACTTTTATATAATAAGAGATAATGCTTCTGGAGCTGATTTCAGAATGCGTATAATAAAATATCTCTTCCTGACATTACTCGATCCTGAGTTTGAGTTTCTGGTTGTGGACAATCCAAAGGAACCCTTGGCATTTAAGCATCCAAAAAATTCTGACCCACACTGACAAGTGGTTTCTAACACTTCTGCAATTCAGACTGCATTTATTATCAATATTATTAGCACTGCTACTACTACTAATACCAAAATTACTGCCACAAATAATTCCAGTAATTCCTCATAGATGTTGGGATGGTTGGTCCAATTTTCCCCACACCCTTCAGACAGTGCAACTCTGCCTTATCACAAATTTGTCCCTTATGCATTAGGCCCTTCTCTATAGTCATTACTGATCAACCAAATCCCTTTCTACATCCCCAGGATGGATCTTCTTATCTTCTTCATAATGCAATAGGCTGTGGCAATTAATATCAAAAGGGTGAGAGCAATGATTTGCTAAACTTAGTCTGAATCCAGATACAACACACTGGGAGAACATACAATATCATACTGCACCTTTTAGGCTCTCTAACACACAACTGTTTCACCAGGGAAGCTCAGGGATACACAACATTTGTACATTCTGGTTGTGCTCTAAGAGAACCAAGCTGTAACCTCCAAAACTTTATTATGTTCAAAGAAAACATTTTTGCAAGATGTATTAAATGTCCGCTCTGTATATACCCATCTGTATCAGAGACTGGAAGAAGAGTGAATGAACCTTTTCTTTCTGCTTTGTTTTCTTTTTAAAATATTGATTCTTGCCCGTCAACATGCCAGCAACCACTGGGAGACTGCCAAGAGAAAGTAAGAGGTGCTTTCTACCTTGCATGTAACAAAGTAAAACTTAATTCATGTTTTTTAGTGAGCCAGTGGAATCACACCGATCTATTTTGTGCTCATTTCCTTTACACAGCCACTAAATTCCAGTTTGAACAGTGTTATATTTTCAAATGTTGATCATTATCACTATTACTAACTACAATATGTTATCAGCAGATCCTGCAAAGCTTGGAACAATTGCTATTAGAACGGAAGCACAGTTCTGCCTCTAGGTTTTATTCTTAACAGTACCTTAGTTTGTGACCCTAAGCACTGTGAGGATAGTAAACGAAACCCTGACAGGCTTTGCCTTTTGAAGAGTAAGCTTAAATGTTGCACAGAACAGCATTATCAAGGTCTTTCAGAAACCTTTTCTAATCCAGCCCATACAAAGAAATGTACTTCACTGCTCTGCCTTGAAAGACCTAATCGACTTCCATGATGTCACAAAGCTTACTGTACGAGAGGAGCCGATGATTATGGAAGGCAATATGCATAATGAAAAGCTTAACAAATTCCCTGGAACTAGAAGCAATTAAAACTCTGAATTACCAAAGAAGCAAATGACCCATAATTACAGTGGCTTTAATATTACAGGAAATAAGTGTACGAGGTCTTCCTCCAGTCTTTCTTGCTACTGATGCTTATTGTCAACAGCACAGCAACATTTTTAATGGATGATGAAAGGTTTACAGAGGTTCACATACAAAATGGATTTACTAACTTTGCTGCACCGAGATGTTATAAACTGTTCACTGTCCTGGCCCACCCACATACTAAATTTAGAGATATGAAAGCAGCCAAGTTCTTCCCATTTTGCATAAGTATTGCAATATCAGCACCACTCCAACTGAGAGAGACAGATGAGATTTATACAGACTTCAGCTGCTTCTCTGCATTATTTCTAAAACTTGTGTCACTGATCAATACTGCTGTATGAGATCTCTCAAAAGGTCATACTAATATAAGACAGTTTTCACTTTGGAATGAACTAGATGCTTAAAAAAGTAAAGTAGTAAAGCGTATTAATTAATATTTCACTCTGAATCTAGAAAAGAAAAATTAATCACTTAATCAAAGGAAGAAATAATAAAATCATTGCAGCACCTCATTACCTCATCTTCTTACATGAAATTTAAGAACATCAGAAAAAAGCGTTAGGTACCCTTGGTATGTACAGTAGACCCTCTCCAACCTACATACTAAAAATGTCTGGATGGAATATTTATGTAATTAACAGGGATATCCATAAGTGTTATTGCTTTTAGTGATAACCAAGAAGTATGGAAGGATAAAAGATTAAAATCAGTTTTGAAATTAAGATTTTGAAAAACCCGCATAGATAATATATATGCACAGGGAGTGCTTATCAAATTAATATCCTTGACCACATATGACACTACCGTATCGATTCTAAAACAGAATGATGAGACTAAAGATGGTGTAATTGATACACATAGAACTCCTCTGCACATTAAACACTACAACCTATTGTTCTATATAGAAAAAATGAAATTAAAATTTTCATTGTCTTTAAAATGGGTAAACATAGCCTCAAATTCTTGCATATTATAGTAGAATCACAGAATCACAGAGTCAGAATGGTTTGGGTTGGAAGGGACCTTAATGATCATCTAGTTCCAACCCCCCTGCCGTGGGCAGGGACACCTCCCACTAGACCAGGTTATTCAAAGTCCCATCCAACCCAGCCTTGAACACTTCCAGGGATGAGGCATCCACAACTTTTCTGGGCAAAAAGATTTTTCTTAGAAAAATCTTCTTTTTGCTGGTTCTGGTCCGGTCTGTTTAGGCCCTTAATCTCAGTGAAAACATTTGCAGACATGGTGACTAAACCACACGTTTTAGCACTTTGTCTTTGAACCAGAGTCTTATTGGTAAGAGTATTGAGTATTTCATTCCTTTTGACAAAAAGGAGAAGAAAAGGAACTGAATATTTGTTCCTTGTGGTCTGTTCAAACTGAAGCCAACATGGTTAAGTCTTTCACTGGGCAAAATATACTTAAAAAATCCTAAAGTCCTATTAAGCCTTACAGAGAATTAAGTTAAAACCACCCTGTCTTCTGAGGAACTACTGACAGAATCACTCTCCCACCGTACATAAAACCCCACTTCAAAACCACTGCATGTATGTACCCTTACTTAAAAAAAAAAAAAAACCAACCAAAAAATCCAATCAAAGGCATTCTGGGGAAGAAGTGGTTAAAAATTAAAGACTAATAATTCATTTTATTCTTCCTTTCTGCTGAATGAAAGCAAAAAGGGAAAACAGTGGAATTTAGAGGTTTCAAAAAGGGCTGGAAAGAACCCTGAGAGGTCATCTTTGTGTTCATTCTCCAGATTCTGAACAGGACCAGTCTCTTCTCAGAGCTTGGTGAGAAGGGACAGTAGAAGATTATTGTATCTTCTGTCGTCCTCAAATGACAGAGAAACGTGACATATTATGTTTGGGCCTGCTTATAGATTGCATATTATACTTCTGTAACTTCTTTATTTATCACTGATTTTTTTCCCACGTTGAAATCCACTGATCAAAAGTGTGACGTGTTATTTGTAAAATTTGCACTCTGGAAAAATTTGGGAATCATACATTAATTTACGTACGTATACATGCACAATGCAGTCTTCTATAAGCATTTAAGGTCTAATCCAAATTCCATCATATCACTAAAAAAATCCCCATTGATTTCAATAGGCATCACAGTGAGCCTCAAATCAGGCTGCAGGAAGAAATCCATCAAGTACAGCCAGCTCACGTTGAGCAACATTGTACATCTCTGAGAACCAGCAGGTGGTCAGACCTTTCATTTCTACAGGTAACTTGTTGACTGTTCACTTGCAAAAGTATTTTTACTTTCCTCATTGTGAAATATAGCTCATACTCTGTGGTCATAATTAAAAACTAAGTAGTATCTAAGAAATAAATTATCAGTCTGAAAGATACTACTACTGCAATCATGGGTTTTGCTTTGTTCAAGAACTTTTACCTCTTTTTCCTTGCCAACTCAATTTTTTCAGATTTTCAGATTTTCAAAATAATTCCACTACTGACCAACTGTGTTACTAGTGTGAGTTACCCAGGAATTTTCAAGAAAAATAATATAATTCAGAATACAACACAGAGCCATCTATATAGTTTACAAAATGATGGGATGCTGAAAAGACGCTGTTTATCATTTACGGGGGGTTGTGGAAAGTCATAAAAAGAGACACGACACAGATACTGGGCTATTTTGTAAGTAACTTGCGTTTTCTTTTTTCCTACACTTTGATATACCAAGTATCTAGGAACAAGGGGAAAATGTATTTCTGGGTCACCCATTTACCACCAGAGTTAGTTAAACATTACAGAATAAATACATTTTAAGCAGCTACAGTATTTGCAATTTTGGCCTCCCACTGTGTTAACTCTCTGAAGAATTAACAAAAAACAATAATGAAATAACTTTATTAATGTTTCTCTCTTAATCTTTGGACTTACACTCTTTCCAGAAATAGTTGGGAAAAGTGTCAGTAGCAATAATGAATTACACTTCACTTTATTTTAAGAACACATGCCAATTTGACGAGCCAGGGGTAGCAGAATCATACTAAATATGCTGTTTAAGAAAGTCACGCAGCTTACAGTCCCATGACTTAGTTCCATTAAGGAAAATGAGGAGTAAGCCAAGATGTTTTTAAATCGTATAACAAATGAACAAACAAGCTGGAAACTTATAATCAAATGAATTACGCATCAGAGTATCCAGAATACTAACTACCGGCCACCATTCTTTATGATCCAATGATACATATGAGAACTGTTTGGAAACTATACGCAAATATGCTTTTTAATTCAATTTTTTATTAACTCACTACTAGGAGTACATTGCAGACCAGTACAAGAATCAAATTATTTACCAGAAGACCTGTAAGATAAAGCCAAAAATCACTACCATAACTAAAAAAAAGGGGGAAAAAAAGGAAGTGTGTTACATCTGCACTTTCCAGCTTTTGCCTAAAGGTCACTTTACATTTCAGCCTACGGCAGCTGCTACTCTCTCAGAAACCAGTTCACAGGATGTTATCTTAAGGTGGGCCAGAAGGAGTAAAACGGTTTGGATGGGGAAGAAGGAGGAGAATTTTCTAATTTCTTGCTTGTTTTCAAGACTCGATCAAGTGAAAGAAAGTGCTTCTGTGAGTGACAGTCGGACCCAGACACAGCGGCTCTGTGAGGCAGAGAGAAGGTCACATTTACATGCGGGGTTACTCTGATCATTCCGGATGGCTGGAGCACCCTTTTCACAGAGGACTGTGTGTTTAGAGGACAGCACACTGGAACTTTGTAACTTGTGTTACAGGCCTCAAGAAATTCCCAGGCCTTTCTGAAACAGCATCCGATTATCCTGGCAGCAGAAATCTAACTCAATCAACTGCGGCTTGGATTAGCCATAGAAGAGTATTGTTCTTTCACGGAGGACACAATGCAAATACTCAAGATGCTCTCTACTGCGACTACTCATACTGCGTAACATGCTGGGGTTTTATGCCTCTTATCTCTAAAAGTGGCCTAAAAAGGAATGCTGTGCAATGAAATAGTTAATCTGTGCTGCCTTCCCTTCCACACAGAAGTACCTTTACTAAAACCACTGACTTTCTTGATCTGTAACACACAACGCATTCAAGTAACTGGACCTTGCATGCAGGGCTCAGAACTGTAGGATAATTTACACTTGAAGGGATCCCTGGAGGCCACTTAGAAACACCCCTACTCAACACACATCCAGCAAGAGCAGGCTGAGCAGCCTTGACCAGGTGAGCTTCGAGTATCTTCAAGGATGGAGATTCCACATACCTCCTGCGCAACCTGTTTCCATATTTCACTATCCCTATGATGAAAATGGTTTTCCGAGCATCTAAGCAGGAGTTTCTTCTGTTCCAGATTGTGCCTGCTGCCTACTGCACGATCACTCTGCACCTCGGAGAAGAGGCTGGCCCCATCTCATGAGCAAACACATCAGAGATATGAACCAGGTATACCCAAAGCAGGAGCTGTTTTGATGAATCCAAATTCTAATTCTCAGATTGAAAGTGGAAGTAGGTATTTCCGTAATAAATAGTATTTCCGTAATAAATGCAACAAATGTTTTGCCACAGGGAATGTCTACGAAGTCGCAGGCACAGGACAGCAGGCTGAGGATGGCAGGTACCCTGCCTGGTTTGTGTAACTGGACGCCACCACTCGCCTGTAATCAACCCAGCAGGTGCTGCAGAAGGCAGCTGATTCTCATGGAGCCACTCAATTTTTTCAAGCGACATAATTTTTTGGCAATAGTTACTTTTTGTTCTATAATGTCTCCTTGACCAGTGTTATTTTCCCGCACAGAAAGATCAGGCTGCATACTGAAATGTACCTTAATCTGATCTAAACATCATCTTAATTATTGTATAATCTTTGACACAAGTATTAATACTAACCCACATATGCTTCAGACATAAAAGTAATTTCCTAATTTTTCAGTAAAGAAAGGAAGGATGAGAAAAGGCATTCACCTTTAAACAGGTTTTCATTGGGAATGAAAAAAAGTCATGGAAAAGGTCTTTTTTTTTCTATTCAGTACAAGCTTCTCATTGAACTGTACACAACACAGTGTCACCGGTCTGGAGTGACCTGGTGAGATGTAGCTGTGTTACACTTTAACTCTTCTTGATCAGGAAGAAGAACATTTTTCTTTCAAACTTCGAACAGTTGAAAGTTATTTTTTAGAGAATATTTAATATTAATAGCTCCAAGCACAAAGCCACAAACCAGCATATTTAAGTAAACCAAACAAAACACTAAAAAAGTTTTAATTATAATTTTCTACATATTTCAACTACAGGAAACAAATACTTATATTAAAAATGGCAATCTTCTGCTCTGAATATAAATTTCCTAAGAGGAAGGTGGACTATAAAGTACAAAAGTGAGGTGGAAAAAATATTAACTCCTTGCTTATTGAATTTCTGTATTTCAATCAGAAATAATGTCCAGATGTCAACAGGGTATAAAGCTGACAGATGGCAGACTAATTTAAAAGGAAAATTACCACCTATTTACCTATAAATCAACCTCTCATGGGCAAAGTCCTCCAAACACTGCAACAGGCCATATGCTTAAGTGAAAACTACTTGCCCATCCAACACAATAATGATTTTATATTAAAAGTAAGAATCACCACTTACCTAATGAATCCACTGATCTGAAGTATCCTGTACTAGATGACCTTCAACAGTTTGAGTGAGTCTTTGGAAGAGGGATGAGGGTTGATTTCCCATTTAAACTGAACATGTTCATATCTCTGTGGCTGTTGGAATTGTTACTCAGAAGCTTGCTGCCATGTTACTGTGCTACTACGATACGTATTACAGATGCTCACACGTAGTATACACACATGCTCACACAGAAAATAAGAAAATGCTACATAAATCTCACATGAACTCACAGAATCCCAGAATGCCAGGATGACTGAGGTTGGAAGGGAACTCTGGAAGCCACCTGGTCCACCCCCATGCTCAAGCAGGAACACCTACAGCCTGTTGCCCAGGACCAGCTCCAGACAGTGTTTGAATACCTCCAAGGAGGGAGACACTGCCACCTCTCTAGGCAATCTACACCAGTGCTCATTCAGCCTGATAGTAAAAAATTGTTTCCTACTGCTCAGAAGGAACCTCCTGTGTTTCAGTTTGTGCTCATTGCCTCTGGTCCTGTCACTGGACACCTGTGACAAGGTGAGAGCCTGGCCCCATCCTCTTTGCACCATCCCTGCAGGTATTTATATACATCTCCCCCTAAGCCTTCACTTCTCCAAGCTAAACAGTGCCAGCTTGCTCAGCCTTTCCTCATACAAGAGATTCTCCAGTCCCTTAATTATCTCTGGCCTTTTGCTGGTCTCCCTCCAGTAGCACCATATGTCTCTTGTATTGGTGAGCCCAGAACTGGACACAGTACTCCAGGTATGGGCTCACCAGTGCTGAGGGACAGGATCAGGTCCCTCGACCTGCTGGCAACACTACTCATCATCAACTGCCTTTGCTGCAGTGGCACATTGCTGGCTCACGGTCAACTCGGTCTCCACCAGCCATCATAATTATCTTTTTTTTCTGAAAGCATTAAATCAATTTGCTTTTCTTTCCTGTTCAAAAGTGTGCAACCACACTCACTGGTGCAGAGACAGATGGCACCGTAATGGAACTTCTAAATTTAAAGGTTTGAATGACAAATGTGCAAAAAATAAAGACAAAACATATTGCTAAGTGACCATTAGAGAACCTATGATAAGAATATAAAACACTCCATTAGGAAGCGTCTCAGTCACCCCAATACTGATGCAAACACATTTCTTCACAGTTAAGTCAAAGGCAAATTGCCTTCTCTACAAATGCTTGTAGCTAACTAACAAACAAGCACCTGAATGAGAGTTAATGGGCTTACAACACATCCTTGTTTTGGGAAAAAAACTAAGTCGTCTCTGCCTAAGCACAGGCCATCCCTCTTTTATTCTTTTTAAAATCAAATTGTGTGTATTTATATATTAGTAAGACTACCACGGCATACCACTAACACTGATTTTACATTGCTCTAACCATCACAACACATGACCTGAAAGAAACCACCTCTAACGCAGCAACAAAATCAGTTCAGAAATAGACGCTGCCACAGGTATTGCCAAGAATCCGGATAAATTGACAGGCAGCTGAGTGCTACAAGCAGCGTTTTGCTGATAACTTGGAAGCTTCAGCTCCCAGACAGTATATATAAGGATTCCCTGGGGAAACCAGACTGCAGCAGGTATGTCAAGGTGACAAAGTATCACTGCCACACAATCCACTGAAAGAAATGTTCTGGCTACCAGGTAAAATATGCTGTGACTACAAAAAAAAAGGACAGGCTGTCAGGTGAAGAAGTAAAAGAGAACCTCAAACACCATGATTCAGTATACAGGAAATATCTCAAGTACTTTTTCCTCCATTTTGGGGAAGTTGTAGTGTGTTCTCTCTATTCTGTTTAAAAACTCTGCTAATTGATTTCAACTACTTCTAGTGAGATACAAGTAGGATGCATTATTGAATAAATAAAATTTATAAATCAGATGGAAAATATGACTAAAGAGTGAGGACTGAAATTTCTCATCCATACATAAGGATTGTCTTGGGGATATATGTTCCAGGTTTGCAGGTCTTGAAGGTGTAAAACCTAAACACATCTGTTTTGTATTCTTCAAAGGTTCATAAGTTCTAGTCTTAGCAAGGAAAACAATGTGAGAAAAGACACTAAAACTTCTATCTTCTCCATTGACACTGCATCTGCAGATAAAACACTTCAGTATTTTCAAAGCCACAGAGAAGAGTCTCCTCATTGACAAATAAAGCAGTAATTTAACAAGTAGTTCTATGGAATATCAAGAGATAAAGAGTTAAAACTAGAAAGAAACAACTATTCTATCTAGGACTACTGTTGTTATAATCTCAACCAGGTCAAGTTTTAACTTTGTTAACAAAAGAAACAGGAAAAACATCTTACAAAATCAAGTGACAATTGGTGTTTTGAGCTTCTTCAGACTACCAGCATCTCACATCTAGATGGAAAGCAAAGATGTTGCTCATGACACTCTAAATGCTTTTCTCAATCAAATGTTCCTGCGCTCAGCAGTGGCAGTGCTGCAGGCTGTCAGCTGAGGTTCTTCACTCCTACGTGTTCTCCTACTTCCCTATCAACTAAAAAAGTTTTTCTCCCTGCTTTGGGTGCCTTCCTAACTACTCTTCTTGGAGAAAAGGAGGACAGCTTAGGTAGACAGTTTTTAATTAGTAAGAATCTTTCCTTCCCAATCTTCTGTGGTTATGAAACATCACATTACTAAGAAGTCCAAAGAGCATCTATGGAGCATTAACAGTTAAAATTGCCAAGTATGTTTCTGCAGAGAGACATCTATACATTTTCATATATAGAAATACATATATATATATACACATACAGACACACACACGTTAGTTTATGGGATAGGAGTGCTTGTCTTTGTCCAGAGGAAGAAGCATGGCAGGAGCAACAAGGGCATGTGGGGGAGCCTGAATCACACCATGTCCGGCTGCTCGCAGGCCCACCACAGCAGCCTACTGGAAGCTCATCCTTGTGCTGCCTGATGGGGCAGGAGGCCCAGGGAAACAGGGAGCCCAGCAGTCCTGGGAGGGCAGTGTAGTCCCCTGGCCCAGCCACTCCAGGTGGCACCCAGGACAGGGCCAGACTCACCTGGACATGCCAGCAGGAGAGGCTCCACAGGTCAGGGCACCTGGTGGGAATGGGGGACAGAAGGGGCTGGTGGGGCATGAGCATGGTTCACCAGTCCACATGCCCATCCTGCCAGCCAGCGCAGTCTGTCCTGTCTCCTCTAATTAAACCCCATTTCTGATGGTTCTGCTAGGCGAGGGCTTACTATTGTGCATACAGACATGTGTGGAGGTCTCAGTGCCGGCCCTGCCATGGGAGCAGGGGTACCACATGCCCACAGTGCAGCACCTGCACCGAGGGTGGGTGTGCAAGTGTGCATGTGAGCACTACTGAAGGGCACGCTGGACTAGCTGGCAAGCAGGTGAAGTGGCCTGGGAGTGGGGCGTGTCTGTACAGGCGAGAGCACAGGCAGCGCTGGCTCTTGTGAAACAGGGTACGCATAGGTCACCATGGCCAGCTGCTGTAGAGACCATGGCCTCCAGGGCTGTCTAAGACACCCGCATGTGTGTGCACGAGAAACTCTCTGTGGGAGGTGAGTGGGGGGAACACAAGATCCAGGACCACCAAATGGGCCGTGTCTAAGCCATCCACTGCAGAGGTGTGGGTGAGAGGAAGGGAAAGGGAAGGGGAAAAGGATCTGCACTGAGGACCAGAGTGGGGCTGTGGCCTTGGGGGCTCATGCCTCCAGGTGCCAACAACTGGGGAGACTGAGATCCGGGACCAGCAGAGTGCCTAAATCCAGCTGCTGGAGGGATCCTCATTGGACATACATATACATTTTGCACTAACAGACCTTCATCCTGATCAGCCAGAGAGCGGAACAGGATGAGGCTGTCAGTGCTCTATGTGCTTGTGTGAGTGCTCAGCGCTTCTGCTGTGCTGTTCTGTGGTGCTGGCACATGTATGTGCATATGTACACACGGTATATCCTGTGGGAGCTTGTGTGAGTACTGGAAATATGTTCTCAGCCTCACTACTGGCTGGATTTGGGGCCACGGAGCTGCAGCAGCCTTGCTGCTACCAGGCTCCTGGTTTCAATGCATTTACGTAGTATATATAGTTTAAAATATGTATCTGCATATATCTCGATACAGATATATATCTCTACATATACAGATATAAAACTACATGCATTTATAAACTTAACATCAAATGCAGTAAAATGTCAAGAACAGTAACTCAGGAAGGGCTGGGGAGAAAAACCCAACTTCCACAATGCTTTGTCAGGACTGATTCAAACTCCCAGGATGACGGGGAATTGACAGGAACAAAAAAATGTTCTTCAATTCAACATAAAAGTGCCACCAGCACAGCATCAAACATATTTTGGGAAGCCATTGATAAACCAAAGTTAATAGTCTTAAATTCTGTATTATCTGATATTTCATTGTCATTAAATGTTCAATCTAATTCAAACATATGCAATGACACTTTGACTGTCTGAATGATATCTAATTGGAAAATGCAGTGGGTAGCAAAATAAGCAGTGATTCATATCCCACACTTCTATGTGACATTGCTGATAGATACTAAAGTATCTCCAACATGACTGAATTTATGTATCAGACACAGTACACTGTACCATTGACATTTGTGTCCAGTTTCTTATTGTCTCCAATTGCTTCCATCCCAGAAACTGTTGCTGAGTCTGAAGAAGGCACAGAGGAAAAAATAAGACAAATTTTTTTTTTTATTCATCCCAGTGTCCCTCTGCATTCTACTAAAAATCTGTTTCTAAACAACTTATAAATAATTTTCCAGTTTTTAAATTAACCATGACATCAATAGCCAAGCCCTAAATACTTTTACGATACTGCTTCCCAAGCCTTTTATCAAAAGATACCCTAGTCAACTGTTGTTGCAGTTAGAATATATGGTAGATTTGTCTTGCATGTCTCTGCATGAAAATGACAAAACAGATAAATCCACAAGATCAACAGAGGTGTAGGTTTGAAAAGACAGATTCAAGTTCTCTAAAATTCATAAGCTTATTGATACTAGCAAAAGCTTATGAAGTCAACAGATGGTTTGTCACTGCATTGTCTGCACCATGAACATATCTATTTGTTGAAGAACCACAGCATTTTTAACTTTTTGCCAATTAAGGTGGGTTTTGGTTATGCTTTCCAGAAAAAAAAAAAAACAAAAAAAAAAACAACAAACCAAAACCCTAAACTAACTGTGTGGAAGACCCATAAATAGAGGCATTACAAATAAAACGAGAGCCACAGTCAACTGGAACAGTACTGAGACCTTTGCTGTATTCATAAAGAAATGCAAGAAAGTGGTTGGTTTCTTTGTTTTTGTCAGGCAACACAAGCTTTTAATATCTCTAGTCATTCAGACCTTCGATTGAGATTTATTAACCTGTCAAACAAAAGAAATTTTACAACATATACAATTGCAGTTCATTTCAGAACATTTATTGCTCTGTAAACAGAAAATCCAGATTCTCCTTAAACAATCTGTCCCTTTTCTTCGCCTTGAAGCAAGAAGGAAGGCATAGCAGAGAAAGAAATTTTAAGTGAAACAGAAACATTCACGAACTTATTTACAGGGAGATAAAAAAGCATAAAGTTAGAAATTAAAACAGACTTACAGTGACTACCTCTACTGAAAAAAAAATAAAATCTTTGATGTCAGTAACTTACATCAAATAAAAACAAATAGTGGAACAGGAACGAGAAACAGCTTAAATTAAAGGTGGCCACAATACTGTAGGAGAATGGCCTCTGCTCAGGAGATGATGTAGAACTCCCCTCCACATTTGGTCAATGTGAATGAGAGGGGAAGGGGAAACAGCACAGCTCCCGTGTTTACTTTGTGTATTTTGTGCTATGCAACTCCCTAGCCATGAGTTAAAGCTAAAAAGTGTCAGGTTTCTATATGCTCTTCAAATCTCTAAACACAGAACAAAAGGACAACTCCAATGAAATTAAATACTTGTGGAAGGCTATTTGGCTCATAATTTAAGTTAATCGTATCTGTAGAGCAGAAGCTCGACTATAAAATTCTGTTACTATTTAGTATCATAATTCTCAAACATGCAAGGATTATGTTTGAAAAGTTCACTAGTCATGAAAATTAGGAAAGAAGTAAAAACAGAAGGATGATGATAAACTTCAGGTAGACCAGCAGAGGGTCACCAAGATGGTTGGGGTTGTAGCAACTTGCCCTATAAGGAAATGCTGAAGGAGAGCTTGGCTTGTTCAGCCCAGAGAAGACTTCAGGAGGGCCAAACAGCAGCTGCCCAGTATCTCTGAGGTCATTACTGAAAAGATGGAAACAGTCTCTTTACCAGGGTGTGTAGTATGAAAACGAGATGATGGTCCTAAGCTGAAATAGCGTAAGTTCTGTCTGACTAGACATCAGGCGAGAAGGGGGGGGGGAAGGAAAACAACAACAAAAAAAATCACAGCAAGAATTAAGCACTGGAAAATGTTTCCCAGAGAAGCTGTGTGGTCTTCACCCTTGGAGGCTTTTAAGACCTGACTGGACAAGCCTGGAGCAATCTGGTCTGAATTCAGTATTGACCTGCTCTCAGAAGGCTGGATTAGTTACTTTGCAAGGTTCATTCCAACCAGAATGACTCTATGGAAGAGTTAAAACAATGTACTAAGTATCATTAAGCATTCCTCTGCTTCAGTTTTCAGTCCTTCAAAGCATTAAGAATAATTTCTAGAATACTACCAGTACACTGGATACTGACCTTTTGTACCTACTGCATCTTAGAGCAATTATTACTGAAAAGAAGCCCTTCCTGCCTGGCCAAAGGGAAATATCTTCTTTCTCATACACTCCACTTCCTGGAAACTCCGCAATACAAAGCAAAATCAACAGACAGCTGAACGACTGAAAGATTGTTCCTACCATAAACTGATTCTAGGATAATATAATCGATATTAACTTTAGACATTTTTTGATCTCTTAGTCTATGTCTAGATTATGAGAACATCCCATTTCCTGAGTCAGGGGGTGGGGACAGTAGGTAGAATAAGGTGATGTTCCCAGATGAGAACAAATGGGGTAAGACTTGTCCAAGCAGAACTGCAATAGAAAATATGGGAGAAGATACGATATTATAAATCTACTGTAGATCCAACGGTAGAAGCCAGGAAACTAGGGTGGAATAGCTCAAACAGCTCCGAGAGGTGTTTAGAAAGGAGAGGGGTTTATTAGGAGACTGGAAGAGGACTAAGATACCTACCTGGAGCACCCACATCTGAACAGGTTATCTAGTCTCCCTTTATGGGGAGAAACGTGATCCCAGGGAATGGGGTTACTGCTGTTTGGGAATAGGGCCTGATCTGGTAGCCTGACAGAGGGGAGGCAGCCGCAGCTCTGTGCCCCTGGTCCAAACAGTAGTGAGGCTGAACGAGTATCCCCAGCAGGCACATGTGCACAAACACATTCATAAATATACGTATATACACACAAGCGATCAATGCCGTTGCATTCGGCACTCACATGAACCCATGGGCTGGTGCAGCTAGCTCTTCACTAGCATGTGCACACTCGCCCGCACTCAGTCTGGTCACTGGCACTGCAGATGCACGGGCCAGGCCCCCGGGACCCGCAGTCCCACCCTAGGGGCTGGCACTTGGTTTCGTCTCACTGCTGGCACCCAGACCCTCGCTCGCTCCAGCCTCTGGCACCACGGGCACGTGGGCCTCTGCCCCGGGGTCTGACTCCAGTTGCTGGCCACACTCACACACACAGAACAGATGCCCTTCAGTCAGGAAAGAGTTAGAAGTGGAATCTGATACAATTGCACAGACTGCACTGGTCAGGAGCAGGGCATGGCCAGTCAAGCGTGTCACCTATTTACATACATCCAGCCCTTTGCGTTCCCTTACCCCTCTATTTCCCTGGAATGAATTCTGAGCAATCCCCCAATGCCCTTCTCTGCATCCCATACTATGTGCCATGCCCCAAGCAGCATCTCCCCTCAGTCCAAAAGGGGATCCGGTGTTGATTCACCCTGATGGGTCTCATGGCTGGATGATTCACTTTGATGGCTCTCCTGGGACAGCCCTGGGAGGGCCCAGACAGGCCGTCCCTCTCTCTGAGTCCTTTATCTGGGCTCCTATCTGCCTTTGGGAGTGTGTGCTCCCCGGCCTTGTGGAGGTGGGCCCCTGATGGGCTGGTAGCTTCTGTGGTGGGCCTGGGAGCAGCTGGGCAGGGTGTGATTTGGGAACCCCACCTGTCATTGCTTCTCTGAGCTCTTTGACGGGTCTGCAGATGAGCTTTTATCACACAACCTAACACTGCATCCTGTGGCAGATCTTCCTCAGGATCTATCCAATTCTATGCAAGTTTATGCATCACAAGCTGCTTGATTTCTAACATGCAAGACCAGGAATCCAAGTAGTTTATTTCACAGGACTTTATAACTAGGGCCTTGAATACCACACACTACACTAAATATAGAAATCAATAAGAGAAAAAGAAATGCTCAAATCATACATCCTATTTTTCTTTTCTTCTTGATGCCGCTGTTATTCCAATGTTCAGTCTGATCCTAAAGCAATACAGCACAGCACGTCACAAGCATTATTATTTCTTCATACTGCCGAGTAACTGAAATCCTTTTATTAAAATACAGCATTCTGTGATGGATTTCTTCATCCTTGGACTGACATTGAGCCTGAAGCTCTTACCTAGTAATCACTTTACACAAAGCCAGATCACATACTCAACTCAGACAGAGAAACTAAGGACTCAATTCACAGATTTTTAAAAAATAGTGTGAAAGCTGGTGAGACTGAATTGTTCCTGCAAAGAAAGGATACATTTCAAAATTTCTAAGAGAAACTACACTGAAGGCCTTTTCTGAATAATCGACTTAAGGAACATTTTACTTATCCTTCATTACCATTGTATTATTAAAACAAAACCAGTTCCCCAAAACACCCAACAAACAAGAAGAAAGTTATTCCACTGAATATTAATCATCTTAAAGAAATTTAACGCTCTCATGTACTAACACCGCAGCTGTAAAGAAGAGCTGTAAATAGTAAGGTATCAGTAAAACAGTCTTCCACGATCCTACTCAAAGTCAACCATCATCTTTCATGCATACTTCCTCTTCAACTGATTGCTAAGACAAGAAATTCAAGTGACAGGAGAAAGGGACAGTAATAAATTGTCCAAATGCCTTAGAATTACTAGTTAATGCAAGACAGAATAGAATATGAAACTGACATCAGCGTTTCTAAAGAAAACCTCTTTGCTTTGAGAGACATGCCAAAACACACATTTGCAGCTGACTCTTCTTTCCACTATCTTCATGAGGTTTTAAATTTAGACATGTAGCATCCTAAATGTTTGAAGAGTTTCTGCTGTAATGTTAGCCCTGTCACATCATCTACCAATCCTCTTGAGACAGAATGCATAGCCACAAAACAGTAAATGCTTTTACTATTTCAGTATATACATCATTAACTTATCTACTGTTTCCTGACTCTTCATCTACACTCCCTAAAAAATGTCTGGGAAAGCGTTAAGGACAAATGGGCTACTGCACACTATTAACTCTTCATCATTTATAATGACGCTATATAGATTACTTAATGCAGTCACAAATTCAAGTTTTCATTTTCACCTTCAAGGCCTTATATTATCTTACCCACAATTACTGTATGGCTTGCTTTTATTTCCCTCTACTCCCTAGACATCTTCTATCCTTTCACTTAATTGCATTCTTTATCTCCTTCTCCCACTTTCAGCTGTATGTCTTATATCATGCTGACCTCTGTGCCTTGTACAATCTCCATGCCTACACTCTTCATCCTTCTTCAGCAGTATCTTTAAAAATACACTCTTTCAGGAATCACTGGTACATTCTCTTCTTCCTACCCTTCTTATTGCTGAGCTATTAACTGAAATTTGTCTTGCTTAAACCGCTGTTGCTCCTTTCTGGACCAGGGCAGCAGAGAATACAGCTGAAAGCTAATGCAGAGCTGGCTGATCCACTTCTTAATTCTATCAGAAATGACTTCTGTTAACTCTAACTCTGAGGAAATTTGAGGGGCAATACTTGTCTGCCATCTAAAATAGGAACTTGGAACCTTGTTCACTAAAAAAATCACAACATTCATTAAATAAATGCCAACCTTGTGTGTGTGTGTGTGTGTGTGTGGTGAATAGTTTTTACTTCTTATAGTCTTAGATAAACCCATAGAGTTTATCGTGTACTTAAATATAACACACAAAAACATCAGGAAACTCAGGAGCATTCCCAGGTCTAGTAATGATCACAGTACGGTAGAGTCATAGCATTATTCCTGACTCCTAGAACACCTGACTGCAAGACTCTCAGCTTCCCAAACTTCAACACTTGCTTTGCAAAATATAATGTTTCATGGAAGTTACCACATGACCATTGTAACAGTTATTACTATAGTTCAAAAATATTATTGTCTTCTGAGGAAAACATTAAAATAATTGCAAACACTTGCTGAAGTTTAAGAAAAAAAAAAAAATCTTCTCAATGAAAATTTTCTGCCTGGAAAGTTAAAAACTCACAGCAGAAAGCAGTCTTCAAAGCATATATCATAGCTAATCTTAAAACTGCAAATGCATTCTACCTAAGATACGTGATCGTTCTTCGTAGAATAAAAGGTTCTGTTGGCATTCTCTTGGGATAACTGCATTATTGAAAGTGGAAAGCAGTAAGATAAGTTACATACTATTGTGCTCTCTGCCCATGGCACTTTTTTTGAATCAGTAATATTTTGAGCCTGTACTAGCTTTGAAGCTCCGGACAATAGGCTGCAACCTCTAATGTTTCCACTCTTCAGTCTCAAGCTGCAGAATGCAATAATGTGTTCTGGAGACAGCAACTGAATGGATCACTGTGACGAGGTAAAAAAGAGGACAATTTGCTAATGGAGGAAAACATGTTCTGTAACAGAAGATATTTTCAGTAATGGATGAAATCTCATCAGCTAGTCTTTGCTAGTCATCAAGACCCCGAGTCTTTGAAGCAACTAAACTATGAAGTGAAGCAGTTACTAACATTAAAAACCATTTCTCATTAACATGCTAATAGTTTAGAAAGTAGTTGTAGACACATTTTAAAAGAACTCTGGTGTTACTCAGGGAATTATTGACTGGCAAGCCCTATCTCTATACTTGGTAAAATCTGCTGATGACACAAATTTATGTAGGTTAGCTGGGATAAGAAACAGCTGTAAGAAACTTGGAGTGACAAGGTAGTCTACTGGGCAATCAAGTGTCAAATGAAATAAAATGGTCAAGAAGTGTAAGCAATACACATTAGCTGGAAAAAAATAAACGACATGTACATCTTGTAACATTCAGTTTAAGTATTGGACATCACTGTAGACAGGTCAGTGAAAAGTCAGAGCTTGGGTGATATTGTATATATTCATAGACATATATAATGCTGCCTCATCTGGAATAGTCTATGTACTGTATGCCACAGACATTATTCTGTGTTAAAATGTTTTTGACAGGAAGGGTCTGAAGAAATGGAATCAGAATGCTTATGAAGAAAAAAAACAACAACCAAACAACATGCCCCACCACCCCCCAGAAAATCCCAAACACAACCCTTTCAGATGGTGAGAGTCTGAACAGATTGTGAAGTGTTTTACTTAGGGACCAAGAAATAGAGAGGGATGTGAGGAGTAGTACTTAAAATACTGAGTGGCAGATCAATTACTTCTTATCTTTCTCACTCATAAGATAAAAAAAGCTGATATTCAAAGAAGTTAAAAGGTGAGAAATTCAGAACACATGCAAAAGATTTACAGAATTCATTGTCCCAGGTAGTCATTAGCATCAAGAAA
This sequence comes from Vanellus vanellus, assembly GCF_965231255.1. NCBI lineage: Eukaryota > Metazoa > Chordata > Aves > Charadriiformes > Charadriidae > Vanellus > Vanellus vanellus. Next base: position 142,102,718 of record NC_138905.1, on the reverse strand, counting down.
AAAAAAACAAATACTGTGTAAGAGTTACTAAAACCCTTTTTTTTGTTAAAAAAGAGCCTTCAATTACTTGATACGGAAGCAACAGAATTTAAGTGGATAAATTAATGCGCTCTAGCTAAAAGGTGATCATATTGAGCCTCTGGTATTAGCTACCATCAGAGATGGTACCGAATAACATGGACATTGAATCTGAGCGTGAACAGCAATTCCTGTATTCAGTACTACTTAGATAAAAACAAAAAGCTTGCTTTGATCGAAAAGGAGGACAGCATTTCTACCACTGATTGGAATTGTTTTCTACTTTAAATCAGAATCACTTCAGTCTTACTGAAGCTTAACTTGAACCATTTCCTTCTTGGCTTTGAATCACACTATTATTGTAAGATAAAGAGATGCTGGAATGGAAATGTTAAGCATCCTTTTTTTAGCAGATAAAGCTGTCGCATCTTCAGCTCTTGTGTGTGCTACAAGGTCTTTTATCTTTATACCACCAGTCTATCACAATAATAACAAAAAAAAAAATCTCAAACATTGCTTTATGGAGTACACTTTGTAATCATCTTGTAAGTGCACTTATTTTGTGATACAGCAATCAGCCTGAGCAAAATGCTTTGCCCTGTTTAGACTATAAACAATTTGTCAGTGTTAATTGATGGTCCTGTATGTAGGTTTTCTGCAACCGTGCCAAAAAAACCCCAGTCTCTTATAAATTCCTTGCCACACAACAGAATAAGCAGAACCCTACCACGAATACCAGCTCTCTGTACCTACAACCACATCTCCACAAAGAGCAAGCAACTTAATAAAGAAGCAAACAAATGAACTCTCCCTCCTCCACCCTTAGTGCATTAAAACAACGCATAGTTGACCTTAGTCTTCCAAAGGTTTCAGGAGGTCTCCCCATGACAATAACTTACAAAGAAGCAACCAAAAAATAATGCTAACAATGCAATTCCTTGTTTCATTCTTCATTCTTTGTCCTGAAACTGTTGAAAATAATTGTTACAACAAGCTCTGGGGTGATTACAAAGGTAACTTGAGATACAGAGAGGATCAGTGCACTAGATCTTTTTAAAAGAGGATTTATTCATGCTTTCTATAACCAAAAGACATTAAAAACATTTTTTTTGGGGGGGAAATTCTTGTTAATTAAAATCTAATTATTCAGTGACTGCTCTGTTTCACATCTCAAAAAAAAATGCTCAAGGTCTTGAAAGAAAGAAAAGATAACTCAGTGAGCAATTTATCATAAAAGAAGGATTTCCCCCCCTCTTTTTTACTACTCACCATGCATAATTAATATGTGATAATACCCATAATGAGTTCCCTAAAACAATTAGCAACGCATCTCCAGTGACCTGCTAATCTGAATATAATGCTTTTAGAATTTGGAGGTGTACCAGTCTCTTCATGCTTACACACTCACCTCACGTAGAAGCAAGGAAAGCTGCAGAACATAATTTATTATTCTGCATCACATTTCATCAAGTCCCTTAGCAGCTACTTGATACATTATCAAGACAAATGCAAGGAAAAAAAAATATATTTCTTCCTCCCCATCCCCCAAGTAGGGTACCCCAAAGACTAAGAACAAATTATAATCCTTCTTTCCTCTTCCAATCAGATAGATTAAGTGAAAGCAAACCTTGACCAGGTTATTTTTTGCATGGAATTTCAATAACTTTTTTCATCTCCATAAGACAAATACATCCATAAATAAACATGCACTGCAGTAACAAGGGCAATGTCTGGAACACTTAAGAGCTAAATTACTTTCAAGTCATGCAACATCTCATTTTTCTTCCACAAATATATAATAAAGACTGCCAGCATAAGGGGGAGGGGGTTGTGCACGTAAGCACACATGCCTCAGGAAAAGAGGGAAGAAGAAAATCAACCATGTGAACTGAGAGCATGATAATTGAGAACAAAACAATACAAACAACTTTACAACTGTCTCCTTCTTTTCATTGTCTTGTAAATATAAAATAGTGGCCTATTATGGATTTAGGGAAAAGGTGCATGAGTATAGCAGATCTTCAGAAGTCCTGGATCATTAGATGTGGAGAAATATCTCATGTTCTTCTCTTTACAGCCATGTCCATTACACTTAAGCTGGAAGTTGAGCTTCATAATCACAGACTTCATCCAGCCTGGGAGACACAAGTAAGGGCTACATGCTCAGACAATTTAGAAGCTGAGGAAGGTGCAGGATTCAGCAAACAGACTGTCCAGCAGCATATCACATAAAAAGTACATTCCACTACAGTGCTGAGATCTTTGTATCCCAAGCTGTAAAATTCTAGCAGTATTTCAAGATGGAGCTCTTGACACATAAAACTCTACATTGTTCAAAAACTACTTACTTTAAATTGCCTAATAGGAAATTTCAACGTATAATTTATCAATAATTTATTCCTCTAAATTTCTCCTGTGTCTATCTGAAATCAATAGCTTCTCCAGCCAGGGTGGAGGGGAAAGGTAAAAAAGAAAGTTATGCTGTTTATCATTTTGTAGTTCCCCACAGTAGCAGGAATTCAAGAGCTAGGCCAGCAACACATACTAAATACTCAAATCACAACTTGCCATCTAGAAATAAGTCTTCAGTCACACTGCAGAGCAAGAATAGTAAAGGCTTTACGAATTCACGAAAAAGTTCTAGTCAAGAACCTTCCTGAGCAAACAGCTGGTATACTGTGTAGTAACTAGGACAATCCCCAAGGAAACCCAAAAACTGGAAGACTGAACTCCTCAGGTCGAAAAGTGCTCAGAAAGCTGTTTTCCCCAATTTCTTGAGGAAGTATTCCACACAGTGGACAAGATAAGGACAACCCTCTCTTCTGATCTGATTTAAAAAGAAAAGAGAAGTCCCAGATTGCTGTTGTGTTTTCCATGGACCCAATTTTTCTCGGTATCTTAGGAATATGCTGGAACTACTCTTCCAATGATGCTTTACAAAAGATTAACTGCAAGTGATGTTTAGTTCCTGAGAAACAGACACAAGCTGTTGAGATTGGGCGATTTTGGATGCACACATGAAAGCAAAAAACACATTTCTCAAAAAACTATAAAGTCAGAAAGGGAGGTTCCTACTGAACTCGGCACCTCATCTTGGTTAGAAAGAAGGCAGACCCTTTCAGATTTCACTTGCTACCCACTCTTAGCGCTTAAGGGTATGTCTGCATGGAACAACTAAACAAATCTGTGTACACACAAATGATGCGACATACATCATTCACCTCCCAATCACCCCATGTACAGTAACAGTAAAATCTTCCATTTGTAATCTAAATTCATCAAGGTGAACTCTGTTTTTGTTGCACGCTTAAGCACGCCATCTATACACAGGACCAGTGGTTTCAAGCTCCTGTGGCACTGAACCAGTTGCTCAGCAGTCCCACCACCTCCCAGGGAGCACCATCTCCACCACACAACACACTTCTGCCAAGGAATAGTCTTCTCTGCTCCGTCTGGAAGCTGGCCACAGCACAGGATGTGAGGCTAACAGGAACACTGAGGGAGCACAACCTTGAAGATAAGGGACTCCAAAGGAGCACCCTGTGCATGTAGAAAGGAAATTATCGCCCAAAATCCCAACAAGAAACCACACACACCAGAAACACTCAAACATCCCAGACCTTCAGTCAGTGTACTAACCACCTGACTACACAGGAGCTGGAACCAACAAACCAGATGACACAGGAAGTTCCTTATTGGCTTTAACCAATCAACTGCATAATTTGAATTACTTAATGAACTGTAATTACATCCATCCGTACAAACAAGAAAGTCAAGTGGCTTCTGAAAAGAAAGCCCAAATTCTGCCTTCTACCTCCAAATGCACCAGCAGCTGTGAAAAGTTGCGGAGCAACACTGATCCCTCTTCAGACAGTACGGGGCCGCTGGCAGGGGCTGTATCTGCTTCTGTACAGACCACAGTGTGTGTGAACAGTGATCTGCTACACACTCTTCTTCGTCTGCCCCACTGACTGCAGCTAACGCTTTAAAAGTCAGGTGTACCGTGACGATTACGATTGCAGGCTATACCACCAGGAGAAGCAAATACCTAGAAATATGCTAAAATAACTGGTAAAAATTGAAAGTCCAAGGAGATAAGACAGCAAAGCATGGGTAAATTAGGATGGTTTATACCATGAACAGCTGTTTCAAAGGGTTTCTCAGCTGAGGAAAAATTGGGAATGTAAGCCTATCCAAAAGACAGACTAGAGCTAAGGTTGAAGAGACAGTCATTGATGTAGGTTTGAACTAAGTTGAAAAATGTCTATGTATTTTTACATTTAATGCTTTTGTTATTTCTAAAATAAAATGTCTGATTTGTGAATTGTAAACATTCAGTAAAGACTGCAAGTCAATTTATTTATAAAATGGAAAAGAGGCATATTTATGATGACTAAAACACATGATTTCAACAGCAGGGATTCCAATTTACAGCTCAGTACACCACCTAGAACGGCTGTTCATGCCTTTGTAATTTCTGTACCTTATTTAAAGTACTCCTAATAAATTCAACCTCCAGGTATACATAAAGAGTAACAGAAACATCACAAATAAAATAACTGCGTATCTGAAAACCATAGTAAGTAAAATACCTACACTACATGCGTATGCTAACAGTGGTGAAATTGAAGGGGGGGGGGGGAGGTAGAAAAAGGAAAAAAATGAGAGGAGATAAGAAATAAAAACTAGATTTCGGCATCCTTTTTACATAAACACACAATAGCGATGGTCACGTTAAGTGCTAAATCAGCCTTCTTCACCCAGTTTTCCTTGTACAAGATAGACTAAAACTACAAAATGGTCATAATGTTCTGAATCTCTGCTACTCTCACTACATCTTTTGTAGCAAAAAAGTCTCAGAAATTTTCTCTTTGAACTTCTCTTTTCTGTGACATAAAAAGTCCGCTGAGACTCATAAATCCTAATGCCATTTAATCAGTATGAAAAATTTTAATGAGCTCTCACTAGATTTGGTACAGAGATTATTCGTAACTATGGGATCAATTAATTAATTAGAAATGGAAGAAACGGCAAAGAAATAGTGTTTTAAATTAAGGTGATATTTTACATCACTTGGAACTTCTTAAATAGAACAGATTGAATATTCACAAAGAGTTACAATCATTTGTATTATTAGAACCTTTTCCTCTTTTTAAACAATGGATATAAATTGTATTTATTTGTTTTTAAATTACAGTATCACTAAGGTCCTTTATTTTACAGAAAAGCTTCAGGCAAAACGACTGAAATACTGGAAAGAAAGGCCTTGACCTGCCACATTCTATAGTAGGTAAATAATTAATTCATGTGTTTTTAATTAAATGAGTATATTGGAAGTATGTATAAATGTTTGCATGGGAAGGTCTGAAACAGTGAGAGTCATATTTGAAATAAATTGAGTAGCATAACATTTCTGTTACTATGAAACAAAATTGCTTCAAGATAACACTGAAAAGTTATAGTTGATATATATCTTGTATACAAATACATACAGAAACACACAAACAAGGTCTTTATGAACTCCTTTAAAGAAAAAATTAACATTCCAATATTTATAAATTCCAAAATAATGATTTTAAATAATTTGAGACCTTTAAATCAAAATGGAACAGAAAAATACTGTTTAGCAAAAGCACTTTTGTTTCCTTATTTTTTTCCCAGATTAAATCTGAGAAACGTATCACTACATCACTGGATGATTGAGGTTGGAAGGAACCTCTGGAGCTCATCTGGTCCAACTCCCCTGCTCTACTAGAGCCACCTACAGCCTGTTGCCCAGCACCATGTCCAGATGGCTTTTGAACATCTCCAACATGGGAGACTCCACCACCTCTCCGGGCAATCTCTGCCAGTGCTCGGTCACCCTCACAGTAAAAAAGTGCTTCCCTGTGCTCAGACAGAACCTCCTATGTTTGTTTGTGCCCATGTCCTCTGGTTCTGTCACTAGGCACCACTGCAGAGACTCTGTCTCTGTCTTCTTTACGCTTGCCCCCTAGGTATTTATATACATTAATAAGATCCCCTTGAGCATTCTCTCCTCTTCATCGGCAAACTGCCCCAACAATCAGGTCATTAATGAAGATATTAAATAGAACTGGACCCAGTACTGACTTCTGGGGCACACCACTAGTCACTGGCATCCAACCAGACTTTGCACTGGTGATCACCACCCTCTGGGCTCAGCTGTTCAGATAGTTTTCAACCCACCTCGCTGCTCATCCGGCCCATACATCAACAGCTTCTCTATGAGGATCTTATGAGACAGAATGTCAAAGGCCTTACTCTAGTCCTGGTAGACAACAGCCACTGCTCTCTCCTCATCTGCCAGTCTAGTCATTTCATCATAGAAATTTATTCAAATTGGTCAAGCAAGCCTTCCCCTTAGTGAAGCCATGCTGACTACTCCTGATGATTTGCTTGTCCTTACTGTGCCTGGAAATCGTTTTCAGGATTAGTTGGTTCACCACCTTTCAAGGGATTGAGGTGAAGTTGAGCAGCCTATAGTTCACTGGGTCCTCCGTCGTGCCCTTCTTCCAGGTAGGAGTGACACTTGCTTTCCTCCAGTCTTCAGGCACTTCTCCCAATGGCCATGATCAATCAAAGATTATCAAAAGTGGCCTCGCAATGACAACTCAGCTCCCTCATCACTCAAGGATGAATCCCATCAAGTTCCATGGACTCACTCATGTCCAGTTTGCTTATATATCCTCTTCCACCAAGGGCACATCTTCCCCCGGTCTCTGGGACCTGACTTTCCTGACTTGCTACATTCAGTACTGCAGCCTTTTTCACGTCCTGTGTAACCAAGTCCCCCATCCCATTCAAGAATGGGCACACATGTTCCCTAGTTCTCCTTTGTCTCCTATGTACTTACAGAAGCCCTTCTTGTTGCCTTTTACATTCCTTGGCATATATAGCTGAATTTACCAAATTTCACAGTAGTGACATCAGTGAAACTCTGATTTTGCCTCTGCAGAGCATTTTAAAGGTTCCCTTAAGAGGAATTCCCGTTGTAAAAATTTGAAACATAGCAAAATACACATAACTAATTCTAGAAAAACATGAAACAACTTATCTGCCAAATTATGATCATACAAAGATAGAAAAATAATTGAAAATCCCAAACAAAATAATAATTTGATTTTTTTTCCCCAATTGTCTAAATAAAACATATGGTAAAGAAGACAGTTGTCCTGGTTCCGGCAAGGATGGGGTTAATTTCCCCAAGGAGCCGGCAGGGGAGGCAAGTATTCCATACCACGTGACCCATGCCCAGCTAAAGGAGCTAGCCGGGGAGCGGGAATCAGTCGCCACTCGGGGGCGGGCTGCGGCGGTGCGGGTCTGGTCGGTGCGCTTCGCGGCGGTACTGTAATCGCGTTCTTGTATTCCTTTACCGGTGTTATTGTTTTTCTTTTTTTTCTTCCCTTTATCTGTTCTGTTAAATTATAATATTTCAACCCACGAGTTTTGCCCTTTTCTGCTGATTTTTCCCACGGCTGTGGGAGTCGTGCGAGCGGCTGCGTGGTTCTCTGTTGCTGGCTGAGGCCAAACCACGACAACAGTGTTTTGAACATTGTGGCCTGAAATGTCTATAATATTCAAGCACACAGTTTCTACATATGTACAGCTCCAGCTGGTTTTCATACAAGTTGTATCTCTGTATTTGAGAGCAGAATTTGGCATATATTAAAAAAGAAAATATTGAATTTTAGTAAAGACAAAATTTCTAGTTTTCAATCTGCAGATCACAGTTTTATTACCTGACTGATATAATTAATTACTCATATGATAGTGCATTGTTACTAGTGTTGGAAATTTATATGAAATTTCATGCATCACAAGATAGTAAGACCTAGGATGAGTTTGCAGGGTGTATCTTCTTTGAAATTCCTGTGCTGGGGTTTCATCATTATGCTTATTAAGTTCCTAGTTAACCAGAGACTGCAAACCAAAAGGTCAACATTTAAGAAATTCCCAGATGCACAATAATGACATCCTTCAATAATAGTAAAGCAGATATCATATGCAGTTTTAGATCATTTTAGAACTGCCTACTTGTAGACATATGCGACAGGCTGGTATGCCACTACAGCTTAAATTCTGGATTTGGCCTTCTATGGCTACATTGTATCTTTTGCTTGAAGCAGCAGTGAAATTTTGAAGCAAATCTGACAGTCCTCAGTTGCTACTAAGTAGTTTTGCTGTGTACCAGGTTGCTTTAGCAGGGCACTAAAGTGGAAGTCCTCTCCAGGTGCATGTCAAGCGACCTCCAAACATAAAGCTCCAAAGAACCTTACACAGCTTGCAGCCAGGGATCAGAGTAAATCTAATCCAACAGCAAACATTCAAATCACATATAGCATAGATATATGGGCCTAAGGACTAAACACATTGCTCTAATTACCCTGTTTCTCTTGAGTCCAATTGCTTCCTTATACAGACATTGCCTACACCTCCTGGTATTTTGCTGCAAACTTGCACGTTACTGACTTTTAGCATGCAATCCAAAACTGTAGCTCTATCAATTCACCGCCTGGGACTACACACTGCAGGTGCCATCACTACACCATGGCCATGGACATTTCAGGTAGTTTCGCATGTGAGATCATGAAGTCATAGAGTTCAACTCTTCAAGAACCAAGGAGGGGGGTCAGGAGAACTGCCACCTTGGACTTCTAGAGGGTAGAAGACCAAAGTCCCTTGGGAGGCAGTTCTGAAGGGCAAAGGAGTCGAGGAAAGCTGGACATTCTTCAAGAAGGAAATCTTTCAGGTGCAAGAGCAGGCTGTCCCCATGTGCCAAAAGATGAGCCGGAGGGGAAGAAGACCAACCTTGCTGAACAGAGAGCTATGGTTGCAACGCAGGGAAAAAAAGGAGAATTTACAGCCTTTGGAAGAAAGGGCAGGCCACTCATGAGGACTACAAAGATGTTGTGAGGCTATGTAGGGAGGAAATTAGAAGGGCCAAAGCCCAACTAGAACTTAATCTGGCTTCTGATGTTAAGGACAACAAAACAAGTTTCTATAAATACATCAGCAATAAAAGAAGGACAGAGGATAATCTCCATCCTTTATTAGACGAGGGCAGAAATATGGTGACAAAGGATGAGAAAAAAAGCTGAGGTACTTAATGCCTTCTATGCCTCAGTCTTTAGTAGTAGGACCAGTTGTTCCCCAAGTACTCAGCCCCCTGAGCTAGTAGACAGGAGTGGGGAGCAGAATAAAGCCCCTATAATCCACAGGAAATGGTGAGGGACCTGCTACAGCACTTAGACACACACTAGTCTATGGGGCCAGGGCTGGCAGAAGTGCTCACCAAGACACTTTCAGTCATTTATCAGCACTCTTGGCTAACCAGGGAGGTCCCAGTTGACTGGAGGTTAGCAAATGTGATGCCCATCTACAAGAAGGGCCAGAAGGAGGATCAGGGAAACTACAGGCCTGTCAGTCTCAGTGCCTGGGAAATTTATGGAACAGATCATCCTGAGTGACGTTATGTGGCACATGCAGGACAACCAGGTGATCAGGCCCAGTCAGCATGGGTTCACGAAAGGCAGGTCCTGCTTGACAAACCTAACCTCCTTCTACAACAAGGTGACCTGCTCAGTGGATGAGGGAAAGGCTGTGGATGTTATCTACCTAGACTTCAATAAAGCCTTCAACACCATATTCCACAACATCCTCCTAGAGAAACTGGCTGCTTATGGCTTGGACAGGTCTACTCTTTGCTGGGTAAAAATCTGGCTGGAAGACCAGGCCCAAAGAGTGGTGGCGAATGCAGTTAAGTCCAGTTGGCGGCTGGTCACAAGTGGTGTTCCCCACAGCTCAGTATTGGGGTCAGTTCTAGTTAATATCTATGACCTGGACGAGGGGATTAAGTGCACCCTCAGTAAGTTTGCAGATGACACCAAGTTGAGCAGGAGTGCTGATCTGCTTGAGGGTAGGAAGGCTCTACAGAGGGATCTGGACAGGCTGGATCAATGGACCGAGGCCAATGGTATGAGGTTCAACAAGGCCAAGTGCTGGGTCCTGCTCTTGGGTCACAACAACGCCATGAAGCACTACAGGCTTGAGGAAGAATGGCTGGAAAGCTGCCTGCCAGAAGAGGACCTGGGGGTATTGGTCAACAGATGCCTGCGTATGAGCCAGCAGTGTGCCCAGGTGGCCATGAAGACCAATAGCATACTGGCTTCTATCAGAAATAGTGTGGTGAGCAGGATTAGGGAAGTGACTGTCCCCCTGTACTCAGCACTGGTGAGGCCGCACCTCAAGTACTCTGTTCAGTTTTGGGCCCCTCACTACAAGAAAGACATAGAGATTCTGCAGTGTGTCCAGAGAAGGGCAATGAAGCCGGTGAGGTGTCCAGAGCACAAGTCTTATGAACAGCAGTTGAGGGAACTGGGGTTGTTTAGTCTGAAGAAAAGAATATTTCAGAAGAAATAGTCATTACGTATGTATTTCTGTAACCATTTTTTCCTCAATAATCCTACTGCGAATACAGTCATCACAGTCTAATCCACGTAAAGTTATTCCTTAAATATCAGTATGCAATGCACTTTTCTGCAGTAATGAAACTCCAAAACTTCAGAAATTAAGTTCCACTCAGGACAGACAGGAAGTGAGAAAAATATTTTAAGGAGAAAGGTAATCTAACTTAAAATAAAAGCAAAGACATTATTTTAATTAAGTCTCAATTTATCTTTCAAATATTCTCCTTACAGATTTTTATTTCAGAATCAGGTTTGGAAAGTTTTATATATAAGAGAGAAACTAAACACCTCTACTATTTGAAAAAGATTGCTCAAACTGATCAGTTTTAAATCAGAAAAGAAGAATTACGATCTCGGAGATTTAGAACGCAGGAGGAAAGAGATGGCTTAGGAAAAATATATGCCCTCTTTACAAAGAAGTATCTTTATTGTTTAGACACTTATGAGGTAAATCAGCCATGAATGTATGAAAAATAAACTGATCTATGTTTAAATAACTGTTTCAAAACTTTGAGTACTGAAGTTAAGATTGCAGATTTATGCAGAGAGTGGAAAATCATTACACTTTCCTATTCCTTTACAGTACCATGTAGTAAATCAGAGCGATCTGCATTACAATATTACACACACTGGGGGGAAATGATATTTTCCAACAATCTCTTGCTTCAACAGCATCAACGTCTTTGAAAATAGAGGTTGTTGATTTTTATAATGTTCATATTAAATCTCAATCTAAGTATTTATCACATTAAAAAAAATAATAATCCAAATATACCCCAAACAGAATAATCCTAACTTTTCACTTAATTTTTTCCCTCCCCTTCTTACCTTCTCTGGAGGTGGAGGAGGTTGAAATCTCTTTGCACAGACTAGAAATGCATCAGGCTGTGGCTTGCCACACTTCACCTCGGGGTCATCTCCCAACACAATATGATGAAAAAGACCAAAGAAGTCTTTGTGTCTGGCTGTTTTCATCTGAAATGTCACTTCAGCTGAGCTGGTGGCAACAGCTATGGGTATGTTGTGTTTGTGTAAATGACGGATCAGCTTATCAACCCCTGCAAGACAAATGTATAATTTTTTTTTTCTATATATATGCATATATGTAGGTATATATACTAATATTTATATCTACTTACAATATATTTAGCAGTACTTCAACTATGTTGTCTTACTGAATATAACAACCTATTTCAACCAGTTAGTGTAGAAGAAAATTCTTGCTATGTCTGACACATTCCTTCTCCACACAAAAATCATGGAACGTTCCTCAAGGTATATACTTGTTCTGTCATCAAATGATGCTTTTCTCAAAATATGCCAAAAATGGCTTCAACGTCATTGCGAAGTACACCCACTAGAAGTTTATTAAGTAATGTCTCCAACATCATGTATGCTTATTATTTCCAACTCTCTGTAAGTGAGATAAAAGCACACAGGGGAACGTTTTCTTTTATACACAGTTATACTTCTGAAAATAAAATAAAATAAAAAATCAAAGTCAAATATATTCTTCTCACGGAATGGTATAGTTTTAATTTCTGAAGCAGGTATCCAACTGGCTTAAACCAGCCCTTAAGAGAGCTCAGTTTCTCTCTTTTGCAATTACTAAAGCAAGTAACACTGGGCAGAGGAGGGGAGTTGTCAGTCACAGTTGTTAATACCAGAGCTTTATCTATTGATGCTGTGAACCCAGAGTAATGAACACCACAAGCCTAATGGGTAGAAACTTCAATCCAATCCAGTCTTCTAGGGAAGGTTAATGCAGGGAACAGTGAAAACACAGGAGTCTGTGTAAGAGGAAAACATACTTCATTATTCAATGTAAGTTTTGAGTTTCCTATGCAGAGGTTTCAATGCTCCTTTGCTGCAGCATTCTACACGCTGGATGCCCCTCCCAGACAAAACAATTAACAGTGCCTAATGGAGAATGAGAGTGGAGGTCCAGTCTTTAGCAATTCACAGGATAAAATCCCTCCATATCTGTAAAATCATTTCAGCTCTGCTTCTTGGCGTGAATCCAAACTATGCTGGACAAAGGATATTAGTTTCAGGTAGATAAGCCTCCAGTTGACTTCTGGCTCTTTGAATCAACTTGAGAACAATTCTTTGCTTTCATCTTCCAACTGCATGAATTCCTACCCTACTTTTCATGTCTGGCTATACTAATGTAACCTTATTCCCTTCCTCTTGATTCACTGTCATTCTTACGTCTGGTCCCTGCTCCCTCAAAACATTCCTACTCCTCATGTGCGTTTCGTTCTTTCCTTTGCCACCCCAGCATCTCCAATTTGCATTTCCCATGTGATCCAGCCTTTCTGCTCCATTTCTCCATTTTCACAATTCTATTAACAACAATCTTATCTGCAATACATTTTTCCTAAGGATAGTCATTCCATTTTCACAATTCTATTAACAACAATCTTATCTGCAATACATTTTTCCTAAGGATAGTCATATACCCAACTTTGAGAAGTTACAATTACTACCGATAATAAAGCGTGCAGATTAGTAAATAGGTGCATTAGATGGCTCATCTATCTGGAAATACGACCTGTAGATGTGGCCCTCCACAGATTTCTTCTCTATTCTCCATAATCAAATCAACCAATTAGTAACTCACATTTCCAGCTCCAGCCTTTAAATACATGTACTTCTGTGAAGTTAGATTCCAGTTGGACAGAAATAACAACAGAGTTATTCCTCCTCTAATGTCAATGCATCACCCATTTAAAAGCCTTCCTATGCCCCCTTTAATGGCTATATTAATAATAAGCAAGTGCACTTTTTCCCAAATGATGCTACTCTGTCCTCTCACTGAAACATGATGTTAAACACAAGTTAATTTTTTATTCCAGATACAGATTATAACTTCATTCTGAAACATGTGAAGAAAGTCCATATTGAATTAACAGAAGTACTAAGATCTCTTAGTGCTCATAGATCAGTAGACTAAACGCCTCTTTTAAAAAATAAAATGCATTAATTCAAAGAAATTTATTCTAAATAATCTGCAACATTTAGCAAGGCTAGTATACCATGTACATAGTAACTTAAAGAAGTCTAAAGATTACACAAGTAAGAAGACTTTTCCTATCGCCTCTGCCCTTGCTATGATATAATTAGTTTTCTCTAAAGTTGTGCTCTTTTCAAATAGCTAATTTTCTACAGTCCCACTGCATCACAGCTTCAGTTCATCTGTCACTGGGTATGTTTCTTCTACATTACTGTTGGAGGTAGCCAGCCACAGAAAAGCACTGTTGCAGAAAAGATATTTTTTTCAGGGTTCTCTCTCATATTCTCCCAGCACATCATGATTTCAGTGTGTAGATCTGTGTGTGTGTTTACTTTTTCTTTTTGTCTTTCCTTACTACAAGGGAGCTAAAATGCAGCTGTCCCTAATAGCTCCAAGGAGCAAAGATTTGCATTATTCAGGAAACACACTTTAATAAAAATATGTTATTTAAAAATGATTATTTGCATATATATAAACATAGCAAGATAAATTTGAAAAAAAAAAAATACAAGGGGAAAATCAGATGGGTGGAAAAAAATTAAATTGAATATGGAAGAATAGCTAACATAACAAGCTCAAGATGATATTTTCATTCCAGGTTTGTTATTTCTTTGTAAAAGCTATAGATCAACAAGATCCTTTTGTTTGCCTCAATTACCACCAGTACAGCTCTAGACACTTTGCCACCACATCAAATTACTGACACAATTATTGTACTAATTCAGCACATAATTCTTCATCATGAAGATAATACCTTTCTTAGTATCTTTCCTGTGCTTCTTTTTACAGAAAACATCAAGAGAAGGGGAAGCAGGGAACTGCTTTAAAGATCTGTAAGAAACTTGCCCTGGCATATACTTTGTTATTACATGCCCTGTAGCTACACAGATTTTTTTCAATCAAATGAAGACTTCAGTTACATCAAAAACAACTAATTAAAAACTCAATGGACATGAAGAAGTATGGCAAGTCCTGTGAACTCGCTAACTTCTAGTTCTAGCTTACTTGTAGCTACCATGGAAGGGACAGAAGCCCATTCATCACAGGCAGATCTATCTGCTGGGCTTCCTGGGACCATCCTCCACCCCTCCTACTGAAAGCTGATCCACATGCAGCAAGTTGTTTTTTTTGGTTTTTTGTTTTTCTTTTTTCTTTTAGTATCTCTGAATAAAAACAAAAAATAAAGAAAGATAAAAAGAAATGAGGATTTCCGTTTTCCCAGCATAAGGGTACGCTCCTAATGTGGTACACATGCAAAAACAATCTTAGGCAGTACAACATAAAATCTTCAAGTAATCAGCAAAAAAGTCAGGAATAAATATCCCACGTCGCTATGCTTTATTTCCAAATGTATTCTTTCATTTCAAATAATCAAAAAGGTAAATACTGTTTCTTTCCTCTTTAAATATTAAGTTTTAGAACAGACACCGAAGCTTACTATATTCCAAATGTAATAGTTAAATACTGGTAACTGCTGGAAAGAAAAACAGGTGAAAAGCATTATAAGCTGAGTTTAGTTACAGAAGCTGAAAAGAAGGATCAACTTTAAATGTCAGCATCTTTAAAACCTGATTAATCACAAATGTCAATGAAGGTAACAACTTTATGAAAAGAAAAAAGAAAACTAAACCAACAGAAATGAGTAATTTTTTCTGAGACCACAGACACATTTTAAAGGAAGAGATCATCACTTTTTTGTTGTGAAAGTTGCAGAAAAAAAGGCATATTACATATTTATTTTTTTTTAAAAAGGGAAGTATTATTCCTCTATTAGACTCCAAATGTGGTGTTTGTTCTCTTTAGATTCAGCTGGAACCACAGTGACTAATATATTGGATCAACTGACAAGCTAAAATTAAGACTTATACCAAACAACAAAACCCTTGGGCTAACTCGCATTTTCCTTTTCATTGACTAATACGACCATGTACAGCAACAGTTCATGAAATCAATAATGCTACACTAAAATGATCTAATGATAGTCCCTATCTAATTATTTGTATGCTATTATAACACTATTTTCTACAAGATTTTTTTTTCAGTTATCACATTTTAAAATCAAATGTCATTATTCATTATGAAGTGAGAATTAAAAAGATGTAACTCCCAAGAGCTAATTCAAATTTATGGAAAACAAAGGGAATTTTTATTTTCCCTTTAGCTTTACATAAACATGACCTCTGTGTCATATAGAATACTTCAGAACAGTGAACATCACATAATTTTTTGCTACATTTTATTTGATATACTTTCAAAGTTTTATACTATCCCTTTTCTTGTGTTTGTCTACCACTGAACAGAACACTGTTCTTAGATTATATCACTTCTGGAACTCCAGCTTCAGACATATTTCTTGTGAAATGCCTCCAGGCAAATAAGATGATAATCATATCATCACAGAATCATAGAATGATTTAGATTGGAAGGGACCTTAAAGATCATCTTGTTCCAAGCCCCCTGCCATGGGCAGGGACACCTCCCACTAGACCAGGTTGCTCAAAGCCCCACCCAGCCTGGCCTTGAACACCTCCAGGGATAGGGTATCCACAACTTCTCTGGGAAACCTGTTCCAGTGCCTCACCACCTGCACAGTAAAGAATTGCTTTATAACAGCTAATCTAAATCGACCCTCTTTCAGTTTAAAACCATTACCCTTCGTCCTATCACTACACTCCCTGATAAAGAGTCCCTCTCCATCTTTCCTGTAGGTCCCCTTAAAGTACTGGAAGGCTGCTATAAGGTCTCCCTGGAGCCTGCTCTTCTCCAGGCTGAACAACCCCAACTGTCTCAGCTGTCTTCATAGAAGTGCTCCAGCCCTCTAATCATTTGTGTGACTCTCCTCTGGACTTGCTCCAGCATGTCCATGTCTTGTGCTGGGGGCTCAGAGCAGGATGCAGTACTTCAGGTGGTGTTGAGACTCCAGGGCAGAGTAGGGGGGCTGAATCACCTCCCTTGATCTTCTGGCCACGCTTCTTTTGATGCAACCCAGGATGTGGTTGGCTTTCTGGATTGCAAGTGCACATTTCTGGGTCATTTTGAGCTTCTCATCCACCAGTACCCCCAAGTCCTCCTCAGCAGAGCTGCTCTCAATCCATTCTCCACCCAGCCTGTATTTGTGCTTGGGATTGCCTCCACCCACATGCAGTACCTTGCATTTGGCCTTGTTGAACTTCATAAGGCTTGCACGGGCCCGCCTCTCAAGCCTACCCAGGTCCCTCTGGATGGCATCCCTTCCCTCCATTGTGTAGACTGCACCACACAGCTTGGTATTGTTGGCAAACTTGCTGAGGATGCACTCAATCCCACTGTCCATGTCACTGACAAAGATGTTATACAGCACTCGTCTTGATAGTGGCTTAGAAACTTCATCTGCCAGTTCACTCAGGACCCAAAGATCCATCTCATCAGGTCCCATGGATTCAGGTTCCTCAGATGGTCTTGAATCTGGTCTTCTCCTACAGTGGACAGTACTTCCCTTCTCCCAGTCCCTGTGTTTGCCTTCTGTGACTTGGCAGCGTGGCTAGAGCACTTGCCAGTGAAAACTGAGGCAAAAAAGTCATTGACTACCTCAGCCTTGTCCATGTCCCGAGTAACCAGGTCTCCTGTTTCCTTCCAGAGAAGGCCCACATTTTCCTTATTCTTCATTTTATCAATGACATAATATAAATTTCTATCTTTTTCTAACATAACTCTCCAATCAAACATTTGTTTTACAAAGTATTTTTTATTTTTCTCTTTTCCTAAAGTGAAGTTTCTATGAAAATATTATAGCAGACTATAAGAATGCTTTTCAAGACAGAAAAGAAAGTGAACTCCATGGTAAACTGGGTAAACATATGAGATAGAGAAGAGGATTATTCATACCACTTCAACACTGAACGATAATTTCAGTTTCCTCTGTCCATCAGTTGAATGATTTCTGGTGTTCATATTTCTACTTGCAGTCAAGTCATTTGAAGGCATAACCACACCATCAGACAGACAATTATACAGCTCTGCCAGTACCTTAACCTGAAAATCCACTGTTTGATGGTCTTATAAGCATGGACAAAGTCCTACAGTCTTACAGCTTCAGGAATACAGCTGGCTTGTGTACTACCAGCATGGAGTGCAGGAACAAGGTCACATAAATGCCCAGGCCTACACAGGCAGTCCCACTGTCTTTTCTAATGCCTGTTTCAAGATGAACAGTTAAAAAGATGAACACAAGCTACGTAAGAAAAAGCCCTTGAAAAATTAATGGAACTCCCCAAGGCCTTCTCTTAAGCAAAAACATACATTGTAAATAGGACCACATGAAGTTAATATCCTAAAATTTACAAGGCAGCTTTTATGAAAGTTAAGCTTCAAAATTACATTACAGGAGCTCCTACCTGGCTGAGAAGGCCTCAAATAAACAAACATCGGTATTTCCAGTGGCAAATCCTTTCATGAACATCATAGTGTACCATACCTCTCTTGCATTTCTTTAGTCCTTTCTTGGGTGCCACCTATGTACTAATTACATCTAATTTCTAATTAATACATTTAACCATTACACAATCCCAGGAAGGGAAACAGGAAATCAGTGGGCAATAGAGAAGACAGTATGTATGTTATGTCTTTTTTAAAATTTGTTCTTTGAAAGCTAACATGTTCTACTAGGAAGAACATTTAGCAGACGCATCCCCATTTTTTATTACTCTTAAAAAAAAAAAAAAAACCCTCTTAAGACAAAACCAAAATAGCAAATGGCTATTTTAAAACTGATATGACAATGCCTTTCCATGCCCAAAAGCTTCTCCACAGTTCAGTTGTTTTAATGAAAGACATTACTTCTCATTTAAAACCTTTTCTCACATAGGTCTCAAATCATTGTGATTACAGGAACAACATTACTGCTATCTACAACTGCTGTGTATCCTTTGACATAGATTTGGGGACTACAGAAATACTTTAGAAAAAGTGAGTTATTTAGGACATTTTACTTATTAAATTGTCTTATTCTTCTCCCCCGTTAGTTACTGGTTATTTGATTATTCATCCAGTTAAATTCCCGTGCTATTCTTACTTTTTGTCTGTATTGTATAATTGCAGTATGTAATATGATCTCCAGTTAATTTTAAGTGTTGAAAATTTTCCTTACCTCAATAAGGCACAGAGGCCACTATCACTTGACAATTAATCTTGAGTACTATTAGGTACATTTATGTTATTGTCAACTGTAATTATAAGCCAAAGGAACAATTCTGTCCCTAAACTTTTTGATGAGGAATGTGTTTCTCTGAAAAATGGTGTGGGGTATTGAAACATGCCACAAAGTTCTTTTTAATTAAGAAAAAAAAAAAACACAACGTATTTCACAGGCAACCAAGAAAAAAACCCCAACAATCCCACATAGAACAAGAAGCAGCTGTCTGTTCACTTAAGTCACAAACTGATTAAAAAATATTTTTTATGTAGTTTGGTGTGCTACAACAGTTGCAAGCCCATCAGCACAGTGCTATTCATTATCTACACTTGCTCTCAAGCCTGAAGTGAAGTCAGCATTGCTGCTGTGAAGGTGACAGTGTGACAAAGGGGGGGCTATCCGCCACTTGGTATTAAAAATGCTATCTGCAATGGTATGTTATCCTTTCATTGAGCTACAGAAGTGGAGGTGGAAACTAATAACCTACTTCCCAATTTGGAAGGTGTCCTGGTTTCAGCCGGGAAAGAGTTAATTTTCTTTCTAGTAATTGCTGTGAAAGGAATGTCAACAATACATATTGTTTTAGTTGTTGCTAGATAATCGGCTATTAAAAAAGAATTCTATCTTCTCATCTTGTTGCTCTCTAAAAAGTACCAGAGATCCTTCTGGTGGCAGACTCCCTCTTCACTAAATCGATAATCTCATTTTTGTCTGGACTTACTGACACATGCAAGGCTATGGAAAAAATATAAGTACTGAATTTTACACAATTCAGAACTTCTGTCAACTGTGTTGCTGACTTCCTGGTAAAAGCATTTTAGGATTGCAATCCTTTAGGACTTAATGCAAAAGCCAAATATTTGAAATCAGCCAAAAAGACAGCATCATCCCAAGCCTGCAGCTAACTGACTGATCTCTAGGGGTTACAAGCTCACTGAGCCCAGCATGGACTCACTGGAGTTTCCTACCATTAAAACAATAATAGCAAGGAAAAGAAAAGATAACATGGTAGGAAGTCTGTTTAACTGTTAAGGGCACAACATGAATCAAGGACTAAGCAAACTAGACTGCTGGTTGAGTGGAACTGTTGAAAAAAAAAATTACTTTAGAGTGAGCTGACATTAGAACTTGAACTGTTTTTCTTTGTTCTCTTTTTGTGATTTCTCACTGGCTTCATTTGGTACTAAAACTGAGCTATGAAATTACCTCCTCGTGTCTGCAAGAGACAGTCAACTATCCCTGAACTGGAAAATAGTTTGCACATCACATTCTGCACTGGCTGAACAGAAGCTGCAACAAAGAAATCCCAGTTATCATGAAAACGACTAAGAAATGGAAAACGTCTGGATAAAGGTATGCACAACCACACAATCCTTAAGGATCTGCGCTTTGTGATGATGATGAGCCAAAAAAGAGACTGCTATGTCATTCATTTCATAAACCAAACATAATTGTAGTAACTGTTGACAGCTGTGTAACTTGGGAGTTACATTCTGGGTCTACGTTAAGCAAAAGCACGCCTATACATGTATAGGTAAACATACACATGCATGGTTTTCTTCTGCTCCACTTGTCACTCCTCATTCTTTTGACTATCCACTTCCTTGCAACATAGTACTGTATTTGGAGAAACAGAAAGTCTACTATATTACTCTTGCAGATAACAACGGCTGTACTCTGACAGAAATATTTAGAAAAGCAGCACAAGTGGCAGCCCTGTCATTTTGTCAGCGTTGTCTTGGATTAATTCCTTTCTCCACTGAATCAAAACTAGCCTTCCCTAAGATTTTTTCAAAACTAAAAATAAATCTAACTCTGAAAACCTCTCAGTTATCAGGAAATTCCACATTAGAAATGGATATATCCTCTTCATAGACGAAATCTGTATTTTGACCACAGCCTGATATATTGAAGCTTGTCAGTCAGTTAAGCCACACTGAGACAGTCAAAATTCTGTCTTCAACCAATAATGCCTGAGAGCTGTTGTACATTAAGTGGCATGGCTGTGATATATACAAATATAGTATATTCGTACAACTTCCACACCGTCCTTAACCATCACTGATATACCTGTCCATTACTTGATTTGGGAATTAACAGAGTTATCATTATTGGTACAAACATCTGCATAGCTCAATGTATGTCCAGAAACAAGTGTGACTTTGCTTGAGCCACTTTTTCAAACATCGTTGGTCATCATTCAGCACTGCTCTCCACCAAACCAAATTTGAATCTTATTTTTTGAAAACCTGTAGAAATTGACTGAAAAATAGAACCTCACCTACCTATTAACTGCCAAAAGATGGCTAGAGAATCAGCATGTCAGAGTCATCTTACGCCATTAGTAAATATGCCGACTAACTTTCACTCTCCTGTATTTACCTATCACTATCTAAAAGTTTAGTCAGAGAACATTGAAAATTCAAAATGTCAGCACAGTCTTACATCTTATACAACACCAGCATGAAGTCCATTCTTAATTAAAGAATAATAAGAGGTTGTAGAATAAATCCATAATGATTACATTAATAAATAACCTCAGAAGATACAAAAGGACAGAAGAAAAGTATCAGATTAAACACCAGCCCTTAAAGCAACAGCCGGAGCCACTTCTTACTAGATTATTAGCTGACAACAACCTGGTTTTCTCAAAATTCATGGCAATTCAGATTGTGTCTCATACGCTCCTACCAAGTAAAGTACAGATCCCATTACTTCAGTGACCAAGGCTGCCTGTGCTCCCCACAGTGGCCCTTGAGCATAAAGTATTTAAGTTCACATCAATTGTGCTTTAGAAAATAGCCTGAAGAAAGTTATTGTACGTATTCAGTTGAACTGAAAAGATAATCAGTTGAACATTTCTGGCAATGATAAAAATGTTTACTTCCTTGTCCCAGTAGGAATTTTGCTTGTTTCATCTATAATAGACCAGCTTCAGCAAACCCAGAATTCACTTTCTGAAGGCAGCAACAGCTCAAAACTTCATGTTCCCTTCATCTAATCTGTTCCATCACCTCTCTGCAACTCTGTTCAGGCCAGCTCAGCCACATTATCACAGTCCTCAGCAGGCACAGAATATCCACTTAATGGCATCTATTGCCTGTGCTGTTACATTACAGCGACTCTTCTCTGTGCATCCTAACATTTCACCCAGTTTGTCCATCTGGCATTTTCTAAGCCCAGACTATAGTTTTTTCATTTGTCTTGCAAAAGATATAGCTGCAAAGTTAGTCCCAGAAGTTTGACATGAGAAATTTAAAACACATCCCTCCATCTTTCTTGTTTTCCTGGAGAGTTTAACCAGGCTTACAGTTTTAGGTGGATCTATAAGTGAGAAATATGCAATTTGAAAAATCTTGCATATAAAAGACACCAATGAGATAACTAAATAAGTTGGCTGCACAAGATATTCAAGTTTTTAAGCTGCCTAAAAAAAAAATTACACCTTTATTTTTGCTGCTTGTTATTTATTCTTAAGATACCACGTTTTTAACTTTCATCCTCTTAATGCATTATGAAACTAGGTATAAAAAAGCATCTAAAAATTAAACCACCATTAATGTGCTGTAGAGATTGTCAGCACAAACAAGCATACATTCAAAGAGAAAAAAAATATAACAGACTCGTTATAGTGACATGTAGTTATTTCACTTTTAATACTATTTTTATTCCTCTCCCCCCCCCCCCCTTTTTTTTTCTTCATAAATTATTGATATTTGCTCCAGGAAGTTTAACATTGTACAAAAAGTTCATAGCAATCCTAGCTTTAGGTATTGCTTGTCTTGTGTGGCTAAGGATTTTTCTCTAAGCATTCCAGATGTAAATGTAATGGAATATAGAAGTTTGAGTTCATACCACAGATAAGATTCATCCTCTTGCCTATCTTGAGGTACCTGGTTTAAGCTACTTGTTCAG
Organism: Vanellus vanellus; assembly: GCF_965231255.1. NCBI lineage: Eukaryota > Metazoa > Chordata > Aves > Charadriiformes > Charadriidae > Vanellus > Vanellus vanellus. The sequence goes on along the minus strand of NC_138905.1, from coordinate 142,080,112 downwards.
GCTTCCTGCACAATCACTGGTAAAAGAAATGTCTTAGGATAAACTGAAAAACCCTCCCTCTCCTTTGGCACACAGCTGGCTCAGATGCCATGCTTAAGTTTCAATTGTTAAGGTTAGGTGAGATGAATCCCAGCTGAAAGAACCCATGGGCTCATGTATTTGCCTGCAAGTGTATTTGTGCTTAACAAAGTCAGACTATGCTTATACCCAGAGAAAACTAACTTGTTGAGTTACACAGATGCCTACAGCAATTATAAAAACCATCTGATTTACAAAATACAATTCATGCACATTTACCTAGTCATTTTTTCTTCTTTTAAAACATATAGAAAAAAAGCTGTTCTCCAAGTAAACAAGAAGAAAAAGGTTTCAGTACTCTAACAGGTAAAATATCTCTTGAACAGGCAAATAACAGGTAGAGTTGAGTAAAACTTGCTAAAACAAGAATGATGAAACTGAATCTGTAAGAGAGACTGTTTTGTGGAAGGCAGATTAAAAATTTCTACCTTGGTTAGCATTTAAGTAATTCCATAAACAGTTTTATAAATATTGAAGAGAAACATACCTGGCATCAATTCAGCAGTAGGGAATATCTTTTCCTGCTTCATTTTACTTTCTTGTAATAACTCTTCTTTAGTTATTGGAAGATCTAGAACATCTCGAATAATCTGTGCTCCTTCTAGGGCTTTTTTACCCATGACCAAGGATTTCACATCCCAGGTATAGGTCTTTCCAAAACGCCCGCAGATCTCTTCAAACACTACTGTATAGAGATGCTCTGTATCTGCAAAAAAAAAAAAAATTAAGAAAAAAAAAAGATTAAACCCCTGTACAACTAGCTGAGCAGCCAATCTTACACGGAGTACCACATAAATGGTCACAGACTGAACTGCCAGGAGCCAGAGGGCACATGAAAGTGGACAAAATTGCCTCCCTTTATTTGCAGAGAGGAAGATAGACTTGTAAGATCACCTCAGAGGTACCCAGGTTTTTCAAGTTGTCATTTCTGCATTAAGAAAACATTACTGAGGGTCACAACAAAGAACCATCTGGATCTGCTCCTTCATCACTTTTCTTTACTATACAGGTTAGCAAGCAGCATCTTCATTAAAATACTGTTATTTACTCTTTGCATGAAAAAGAAAAAGGAAGGAAGGAAACCTGGTACTTGGGGGATGTAATCTCATATTCCATGTAAATTGAAAAAATAAATAAAAAAAAAAATTTAATTACTTAGAAGTGTCTTTGAACAGAAGCTTCAGAGTGCCTTCAAAGACACTACAGTCATTATTACAGTGCTGCTAGCACCTCTGCATTTACATGTGATTACTCAAGCAGAACACACCCACTTGTATTTCCAGGGGGGTTCTGGCAAGAGTAAACTTCAGGCTGAATTTTGCCAGTGAAATTATCAGCTTCCATGTCAAAGGTGTTTTGTTTTGTTTTTTTTTTAAATACAAACAATCCTTCCTGTCTTTCCCCCCAGACAAATCTTTGAAAGAGAAGGTCAATAACATTTAATTTAACACCAAAACAAGGAAGAAAAATCCTTTCAACTCTTGACTTCATTTCAGCAAAGATCCTGAACAGTGGCTTTTCTACCAGTCTGTTTATCTTTTTAAGTAGTCTCCTTTGAAATGCCAGCTGATGTTAACCATGCTTTAATTTCCTTATCATGTATATCTTTACCTTCTGTACCTCTAAAGGTATGTTTATTATTATCACTTTAGAAACAAAAGGCAAAAGCAAGGAAAGAAAGTAGTTGCTCTTATGAGACTTATTTAGAGAAATTAGGGACTTCACTTAGCAATGTGTCCTTTGCCACGTACAAATATTTTTTATAGGGATAATAAAATAGTGAAATTATTCATGCACACATTGCCTTACCTTCTGAATATATAAGAATTATGCAACAGAGTTTAAGCTTTAACATAGACACTATGAAGACAGACTGAAGAAAGAGCAAAGCCCATGACTACAATATATGCGAAGATCTTCCCTGCAGTTTGACAAATGCTTGCTGCTTAACCACAGTAATCTGCTTGTCCTGAGATCAGCAGATGATTCTGATCTGAAATCAAATGAGAAACATAGGGGCTGCTTCCCATCATCGCACCTACAGTCATGTGAACACACAGCAGTTCAAAAGACACGCTCTGCCGCCTGCCAGAGCCCTCTTCTCCAGGTTCCCCTTCAGTAACTAGAAGGGACATTGAGCCAAGAGATCAGCTTAAGACCCAATGTACTTGTCTGTGCAGGGCAGCAAATGGCTCATAAAAACCTCTTAGCTTAAAAATAAAAGAAAAAAGCACCTGTACTATTCTTTGCAATGCTTCTTAAACACTGACACTTATGGGAACAAGTTATGAATAATCCTGGAGACCCATAGAACACACAGGAAAGGTATCACAATGCCATTTTGAATCTGCAATACAATAAGAAATTAAATTTAATGCGCACACATGAATATAACGTGTCAATGAAATAAAACAAGCAAGAAGAATTAGAAGCTCAATTCAAGTACGTAATTATAGGCACCTACTGATCATCTCAGACACCCTAGTATGTCCAAGACATCCACACAGAGCTGACGTTAAAAAAAGTAATCTGGGTGAGACTCACACCTTACTGCACGAGCAGCCAGATGCCCTACAGCATCCCAAGTGGTAATAAACACACACATTTCAGCAACCGAATCGACCCCTAGCTGCTAGCTTCCATCAGGAATACAAGCTGAGAACACAGCAGGATGCACATGGCAGTGGCCTGTTCTAAGAGGGGGAAGGAAAAGCAAGACTTCTTAACTCCTGCAATTTACAGTAAATGTATAACCTTAGCTTCATCCTCTTCCGCCTTTCAAAATACTCTTCATCTTTCTAGCTCTCGTTCCTTGATATATCTTTTACATGGACATTATCAGCATGACATACTGTCCATCCACTCGCTACATTTCACTGGGAATGAGTGATATTGATTCCCTAGCCACATATCATCATCTAGTCATTTTTATAGCAGCCCTTCTTTGACATAAAAAGTACAGTCAACTCCACTGGTGCTGTTTACAGTGCGTAAAGGCAGTCACAATAAATACAAATAATGTGACAAGAATGACAGAGTCACTGGATTACTCAATTTGTGATCTGGCACAAAAACATGCTGACGCATATTCGGAAAAACCTACAGGTCACTTGGCATCAGACCACAATGCCTAACTGGAATGTAGGATCTGCTCAAATCACTGCAGAGTCAGAATCAGAAGTGCAGATCTACCTAGGTTAGGGGTACAGCAAGCTTCAACGCAGTATCTAAACCTCAGCTTTATCAACCACTTCTTACACATGAAGACAGCTTAAGATAGAAGATTATGACTTCATTAATTAATATGGAACTTGAATTTATTAAAATTAGGTTATTGCAATTCTAAAATAGTCTCTAGTTTATCAAGGATATGAAGTTAGTAGGCATGCAAGCTCATAAATATAACTATAAACCAGAAGATAATTATAGAAGTGGAATTTTTTTTCTTTGTTTTCTGCGGCTCAATTGGTGACATTTAGCACAGTATGAAGTGTTAACTTGCAAAAAAATGTATGCAATTGTTGAAACGGAGGGGGGAATCAACATTCCAGAGAGTATTAGATATTTCTTCTACTCATGGACCTATAACAATAGTAATGACGTTTACATTTTCCCTCATTTCTGGATTTAAATGTAACACAGGCCTTTGTGTTTTTATTCTCCCACTATATCAACTGAACAGTGTTAAAGAACACAGGATTCAAACACAGTAATGGCAAAGCCAAAATAGTGACAGATTTCCCATCAGAAACACTAACTTTGTCGAATCTTGAATATCACACGCAGAACTCAGTCAATGGTCGTCATTCCCACCTACTTCAACATCGGCAAAATCACGAACTCACGTTCCCCTCTCTCTGTCTCCAGCATACAAAACACGGCTGACCACCTCACTGACCAGTTGTGTCAAGTCTGTGAGACTCAGGAGTATAACAAATGCTGCAGCCCTGCATGAAAGCCGGGGAATGGATGTCTCTCAGTAAGGCTCTGTGCTCAAAAGAGATTTGTCATCAAGCCTGACGGTCTACAAGCCCTCTCCCCACAGGCAGTACATGCTCTTAGCTTGTTCGATTACACAAGTGAACCAATTCTTAAAATATCCATATAACTGAGGATATCAATATCAAACACTGGTACATTCACCACATTTCCAAATGATATGTGGACTATCACAGAACACAGGAAACACCATTGCCAAGATGAAACCCACATAACTATCCACAAACTTGCAAGATCCTGCTGGTGGTTTTGGTAAGAAAAAAAAAAGAAAACAGTGGGAAAACAATGGCCTCTGAACAGCAAACAGAACGGAACAAGGAACATTCTCTCAACCCAAAGAATAATTCAAGATATAATTTTATGATATTACCGTCCACAGTTCATCAACTACAGCTCCGTCTCAAAAAAATTAAGAAATAATACATTATGATAAACTATTGAAACATAAAAATACAACAGCATTATAAAAAAAGGTCACTGAGAGATCAATAGACGATGCCACTGAATAAAGCATGGTGCATAATTCATAACCCATTCTTTTTCTGTCCTTACTATTTGTTTCAGTGGAAATCTGAGACTTTCCCTGTTAAGATATCAGCAGTCAAACAAGACAGACAAAACCAGTATAAGCAATGCAAAAGACTAGCAACTATACAACTGTCATGGGAATAGGTCTGAAATTGAAAAAATTAGTTTAAACCACCCAGACCCACTGAAGAATTAGTGCTGAAGGTTATGGAGTTAGCAAAACAATCAGAAAAAAAAGGAAAGGAGAATGTGAGGATTTTTTTTTTTTTTTTAAATAAACGATCTTCAGTGGACAACTATCTTGGAATTTGTGTCAAAAGGTCAATCTTGCAGATCCCTCTGAACATCCTTCCATTCATACTTTCACTACTGTGAAAGCTAGTTTAAAAATGCATGACTACTGTTACCCACAATGGCTAAGAGGAGAAAAAAACAGCAGTTTAACAGCTGACCTCAAAATCACTTACAGCAGCTTAGCAAGAGTGGGAATGAGGAAGGCAAGCAACAGAAATTACTTTTTGCACAATAGCCTAAGTTTTACAGCACTAGTCCTGAAAATGAGACTCAGCCTTTCAATATACCCTAAGGGCCTAAGTCTACTTCTCTAACATCCCATGAGATTTTTTTATGCTATTATGTTATATATATACACATACATATAAACCATTTATATGCTTGTATATATACATCAAGCATATATACATACATTTTTATATACACATAAATATTGTGTGTCTGTGTATATATAGTATTGTGTTTTAAACGCAAAAGCTGCCTTTTAAAGGATGAAAATCGGATGAGTTCTAGCCAGTGAACACAAATCAACCTGGAGCCCATTCCCTTAAGGGCTTATTAAAGGGATATCAGTTCAAACCCCTTAGCAAAGAGGGCGTCCTGAGATGAAGAACTGGAATGTTCCATTCTTTGCTGTAGTATTCCCCCTATTCCTTCCAAATGAACTTGCTTATGAAGAAAAAATAAAATCTAAATTTATCACCTTATAGGGACAACCCCTTCAGTCACAGTCAGAGAAGGAAATATGCACTGCTTTTATGCATGCTCAACCCAAAATATTTGAGCTATGCCTAAATTTCAAGGCATGTGGTGCTGATGTACCCAATCAAGCAGGCTGAACCTAAATGCAGTGTGGCCCATCAAACCAGTCAAAGGAAATGCTGCTGCAGTATTCATATCTTAGACCTTTCCACTGATCTACTCTCATAGCCAGTACCATTTAAATTCATCTTATTGTTACCTTGAAGTTAAAGGAAGGTAAAGCCTCTATTAAAATAAAAAGCAAGCACCAAATAATGGCTACTTCAAAATCATAAGCTAGTTATAAAGAGCAAGTTATTCAGTAAACCATTTTACATGATTGATAAACCATAACTTCTAAAGATAAAGAAAAAATAATGATTATAATTGCCAAAAATTAAAATTACTGCTTCCAATTTAATTGAGTAATGATTTGCAAATCATCCTATTTTTGATTAGCACTGAGAAAAATTCACCGAAATGATCCATTATTCATTTTAGTAGGGAGCAGGTAGAAGTCTGTTCTGGAGCTTTAATTTTTGCATATCTATTTCTTTTTTCCTGTTGTACTAGAATATTAATATAAGTACACTCCACGATATAAGAATATGCTACACGGTGATTACATCACTAAGTCCAGAGAAACACACTGCCACTGGCTAACTCAGAGCGCTGTCAGTCTGTTTGCCCTTCTCAGATATGAGACATCCTACCGTGAATTTAAGTTATTGCTAACAGGTTTAAAAAGAAAGCAAGTTTGGTGCTCAAAAAATAATAGCTGCATAGAACTGTGCCCAAACGAGTATCACAAAGTTGCCCCTCTGGGCTTGTATTACTGGGAGAATTCTTCAATGGCAGCTACAGAGGAAGCCAATTTCTCATTTTATATGCAAAGAAACATTTTACTTCTAAGGGGAGGGGAAGAAGCTTCTGAACAAATTCCAAAAGGCTTTTAGTTTACAATAATACAGCAGACACATCTTAATGCTATCTTGTATTCACATATGCACCTTATGCTTCTTTTTAATGCCACAGGGAAGGAAAAGTAACAGTTCACGAATAAACCATGCAAACACTCTTCTGATGTGGAGCTGTGAACAAATGCTCCACCACCAATATAAAATCGCAAACGAAAAGGTAAAGAGAAGTCTGTATTTCAATTCTGGAGCATGACGGAACCCAACTTTGAAATAGCAGGCAATATATATGACAATTCAAAACATTCTAAAACTGTACTTATTAAACATCAACTATGTGACAGTGTCTCATTAGTTTATAAATAGAAAAACTATTGATTCATAGAAACTACCTGACATGCTTTCTTAGGTATTTATGCAGACCTTTAACCATCAAAAACAGAACTATGCAAACAGCAGTTAATATGATGCCTACACAGTCCCGGTTGCTGGGCCAAAACCTATGGCTACGAGAAATGAAGCTTCTTCAAATGTGTATGACAAGGCCCAAGTCAGGTAACAGTTACACTGTCATTAGCATATGAGCTACTATAACAAGGCAATGGTATAATACAGGGACCGTTCTCATCCAGAGGAGCAATTACTAGCTCTGGGAAGAACAATTTATAGCATGTTCACAAGGAAGTCAGCCTTTCACCAAGGGGGTGTCTCTTCTTCTCGATAAACTACTGACAACACATGGCAGCAGTTCACTGACCTGAGGAATGCAAAACATGCTTAAAAAGTTGTTTTGAAACGTGATGCTCCAAGGCACTTGGATAAAACTACTACACAAGGTACATGAAACCAAAAGTGTCATTATGTTATCAAAGTCAGCAGAAGAATAATCAAATATATCTTCTTATTTAAGATATACTTTCTCCAGAAAAAGCTATAAAAAACATAACCTTCTCTGAACAGACATCCCAGAGCTGTTCTGTTTATCCCACAACCTAAATCACCATCAACAGAATAAAAGAGAGTAGAAAAAGAGTCAGAAAACTTTATTCCTCCCTCAAAAAAAAATAAAACCCACCCAAACAACAAAATGAAATCAAAGAGAAGATTCTCTTCAGCAAGCCACAGTTCTCTTCTAATACCGATTTCCTTATTTTCAGAAAGGTTTTGCTTGCCTGCGAGACTACATAAAGACTTAGCCAAGTTGCTGATTCAAGTTGTTTGACTTTCAAGTGTTACATGCTTCTATCATCAAAAATCACTTTCTGTAAAACCCACCAAAAAGTCAGTTTCCTGAACAGTGGAAACATTTTGAAAGACAGAGTGACTTTAATAGAAAAAAAAAAAAAACATTATTTTTCCACTGTGGCCTCAGACAATGTTCCAAACTTAATTGCAGCAATGTGTCAAACATACTACCACAAAGGAAGTGTAAAGAATTACAGATTAATAAAGCTGATCTCTTCTGTCAACTCAAGAGCACCTACAAGTTTTGAAGTAAATCTGCTGATGGACTAGTTCCTCTGTGGTGGTAACACTAAGAGGAAAAAAAATCAGCTATCATCAATGTGCTTGATTTTCCAAGAGAAAGGACATTTCATCATGGCTGATTGCTTACAGTCAAGAGGAAAGCATCAGAAATACTGCAAGACCTGATCACAGTATCTCTTTAATAGCTGTATACCAGGAATTCCTAATCCTAACCAGAATCTAAAATACAAAAAAGAATCAGACCTTTGAGATTCACATGGCAAGCGTGATACAGCAAACTGAAAATTATGTTTCACGAGCTGTAATCACCATTTGTTTGAAAACCGTAGATGAAACCTCAAAACCATGGTACAGATACCAATTTAAAGGACTTCCAACACCACACGACAAGTGGGCAAGTCTTATGAGGAGCTGCTGAGGGAACTGGGGTTGTTTAGCCTGTAGAAAAGGAGGCTGAGGGAAGACCTTATCACTCTCTACAGCTACCTGAAAGGAGGTTGCAGCAAGGTGGGGGGTCAGTCTCTTCTCCCAAGTAACAAGCGATAGGACAAGAGGAAACAGCCTCAAGTTATGCCAGGGAGGTTTAGATTGGATATTAGGAAAAAAATTCTTCACCAAAAGGGTTATCAAGCCTTGGACCAGGCTGCCCAGTGAAGTGGCTAAGTCATGATCCCTGGAGATATTTAAAAGACATGTAGACGTGGTGCTAAGGGACATGGTTTAGTGGTGGACATGGCAGTGTTAGGTTAATGGTTGGACTTGATGATCTTAAAAGGTCCCTTCCAACCTAAATGGTTCTGATTCTGTGACTTCTACCTAGGCGAGTGTCACAGAAGAAGATCAGAGATCAGAGTCAGAGATCAGAGTCAGAGATCACTCAGACAGATCTGAGCTAGTAGTTAGTTTACTGAGTTCTGATCAGTAAATTTAGGTATGTAAAATATTTAATAAGTACAGATGGACTGGCAGTCAATACTCTACTATTTACTACACTTAAAGTTAGTATGGGATACAAAGATTATTGCTTAAGCTTGCTATACATATCTTTAATGGTACATGCACATAAAAAATGCCGCTTACTAACCCATCCAAGTCTGGTGACAGGTAAGGGATCTCTGAGCCCCAAGGGGTAACCTTGAGAGACGTCCCTGCTCAAGGGGAGATCACCACCATGCAGTCAGCTGCTATGGAGGGAAAGCTCAACGGGCCCTGATGGCTGCAGATATTTATAGTGGAAAGTGGTTGATTTGTAGTCAGCTTTTCTGCTGTGTTAATGCAGTTCTGGCTGCTTATCAGCCCAGTCTCCAGCCAAACCATTGTTTTGTTTGTTTGTTTGGGTGCTGAGGTCTCACTGACAGCCTCACACAACAGGACTAACTTCGGTTAGGCCTACTTGCTGAGCATCAGCCTGGACAAAAGTTCAGTTAGCTCAAACAGGAGGAGCGCATCCATCGCAGTGCGCCACAGGCCTCTCTCGAGTCACATGACCACAGCCCTGTACCAGTACTAGACTTTTGTATTAATATTCCCCAGTAAACTGCCACTTACAGAGTTCAGTATGCAATAACAATTGTTTAATAGGATTCCTTTATTTTCTTTGTGAGTATTTACACACCAATTCTCAGTTCTGCTGCTGAAGAGCTGTATAGTTTTCCTCCCAGTACATATTTGAAATTTTGCTGATAATCTTTGGCCTCTCTGCATAGATGTAGTCCACCTAGTAATACCAGTATATACAATCACATCAAAAACAGAGAATATGTTAACCTTAATTAACTGTAAAAATCCCATCAGCAGTTATTGAGCTAGGCTTCTGTTGTGAAAATTGTTGTACAAGGTTGTGTGATCTGCCCAAGAACTCTACCTCCCATCATACAAAGTCTCTGCTTAATATGGCAGATGCAGACTGATTAGGAAACCTGAAAAATAAACACAAATACAAGGCATCAACTACAGTTCCTGTAAGATGCAGAGAAGAAGCTGCAAAATTAAACATTCAATGCAAAATACCTGTGAAAGGGTTTCAAACCACCTCAGTTTGAAACTACCTCAGGGACCTCCATCCGGAGAAAAAAATCATCAATTTCTTCACTGCACACAAAAATTATTTTATTTTAGTAGAAGTGCTACACAGAACACTTAAAAATTTGGCACACATTAGGTACCTAAAGGTGGAGGTACTGGAGCCAGTCCCAACTTTCAAATAACATATTTTAGCTTTTAAAGCTTTTCTAACAGTGGCATTTCCTGGCAGAGAGGAGACAATTGAACAGGATCATCTCTTAAGTCCTGTCCTTGCAAACTGACCTAGTATTATTTTAGCACATGATAATTTTAAACTAGCATAAGGTGTTCAAACATCAAAACCCATTTAACCTAAACTCTGCTATCTCTTGTTTAAAACAAGGGAAAAATAGCAAAACAGTACCAGGGGCATTTTATAAAAAGACATAAAACTTATCCACACTACAATCCTGGAAGAATACAATGATTACAAAAAGGTTCAGACAGAGATTCTCACTAACACATCAGTGAAGCCAATTCACATAAGGACTACAGGAGAAATAAAGACCTGGAAGAAGACCCTCCAACAGTAGCTACTAAGGTTATATTTTCAGCTATCTCAAAGGGGAGAGGCTGAATATTATTTTTCTAGAAAGTGTTTCTGGACATAATGGAAATGTTATGTTATGACTCTGTCTTGAGTGCGACAGCTTAGAGTTATGAGAAACACCGCTGTGTACCCTACTAAATAAAATAAAAAACATGTGTTCAGAGACTCAAAGAGTGCAAGAAACTTTAGTCCATCATTTCATTCTTCCATATGATTAATGTGTTAAAAATAAAAATAGATATTGTGAACCGAACTAGGAGTCATTCCACTTTCACTCAATCTTTCTTCCCTGCTACCTCAGTTCTGCAAGCCGAGGTCAGAGTTTACATCTTGAGACACAAGCAGCTTCAGTCTCCCGTGGTTGGAATTTAATAAGCCTGACAGATGAGTTACTTCACTGGGCTATGCTTAGTTCTACTGCAACAGTACTTGCAACAGACAGGCTGGCAAAGTATATGCTTGATAAGCAGATAAGAGGAGATTTTTTACTTTATTTCCAAAAATAGGCCCAACTTCTTCCCTTCACCCAAAACCTAACAAAGGAAAAAAAAAATCCAGTAGTCTTTATTTCACTATTCGGAATTAGGTACAAATCTACTGAAACCAATTAAGTCACAATGGTACAAGCAAGAGACAATCAACCTCATATTTTCTGATTATAAATACATTAGATAAGGTATGCATTTCCAATTCCACAGTAAATAACCTGAAATTAGATTTACAAAAAACTTTTCTTTGCTCCATAGCAACAATTTGCCATCATTCTGCTTTTAAATGTGAAAATTGTTTTTGCAGGCAGCTTCACAGTTAGAAAGGGGTGAGAATTTTAAGGAAATTAGGAAAAAAATTAGTCTCTGATTAGCACCTGACAAGGTGTGGCAAAATTAATAGCTAGAAACGACTAACATGAGCATCACTTATGCAACTATATATAGCAACTATGAAAATGATTATGGACAGCCATGTTCAGCAGTATCCAAACAGATCTGACACACAAAACTGAAAATGACGTAGAAGTTACTAACACCTGAATATGAAATAACTCTGCAAAATGCCATTTGTAACAGACACTGTTAAATAAATAGCTTCCCTGACTCATTACAGTAATTTCTTTTTGCTTGACCTAAAAATCAAGCTTACAATCAACAAAATAAGAAGTGTCTGCTTCATTTGCTGAATACACCAAACTGAGCCACTTGAACATAAATTACTTTTAGCAAAAAAGTCCTAAGGCTATACCTTTTGATCCATTATGTTTTGAAACTGTTAGGACTACCATGTCCTAGGCATATAGCTACAGCTGCACATCCAGTTAAACGTGGTGACTTAGGTGTTTCCTAAATGTAAGGAAAAAAGATTTAGAAGGTATACAAGTTGCAATAATAATAAAACAGCTCATCACCAAAGGCCTCTCTCTTCTGAAAATAGGCAAATACACATAGGCCACATCTTTCTAATCAACTCTAGATAGTAGTTTTCAAAGAGACTGAAAACTGCACAGAAATGCAAATCTGGTGTTCCATTAACAAGCTGAAAAGCCTTTTGTGTTTTTCTGTTGTCTGAAGAGCAAATCTAACTATCAATATAAGAACCCAATTGTATGAAAAGCTGCAATCAAAAAAAACCACAGCTGAATGCTACTGAACATGGCTGCAGCCTACACTCTACAATGTAAAGGGCAGTTTTAGTCACCAAGCTTGTCATAAGTGAAGAGGTTGGAGGTTTTTTCTTGTGTTAGGTTGACACAGTTCACAGTGGTATTGCTACAGGGCTGTCGGCCTGTCATTTCTTCTGTTATAAACTTGTATTTTCTAGAGCTTTACAGCTGGTAAAAATAAAAAAAAAAGAAATTATAGAAGATTTGAAGTTTTTCTCTTTGGGAAAGGGATTTCTTATGACAGTAGCCTCCATCTTATTATTGTTATTCATTGAATAACAGAATAGTTTCCATTGGAAGGGAACTTTAAAGGTCATCTAGTCCAACCTCCCCTGCAATGAGCAGGGACATGTTAAGTTTGATCACGTTGCTCAGAGCTCCGTCCAACCTGACCTTGAATGTTTCCAGGGATGGGGCATCCACCACCTCTCTGGACAACCTGTGCCAGTGTTTCACCACCCCCATTGTAAAACATTTCTTCCTTATATCAAGTCTAAATCTTCCCTCTTTTAGTTTAAGCCATTACCCCTTGTCCTGTCATAACAGGCTCTGATGAAAAGTTTGTCCCCATCTTTTCTGTAGGCCCCCTTGAAGTACTGAAAGGCTGCTATAAGTTCTCCCCTGAGCCTTCTCTTGTCCAGGCTGAACAACCCCAACTCTCTCAGCCTGTCTTCATAGGAAGTGCTCCAGCCCATCACAGAAACATAGAATGGTTTGGGATGGAAGGGACCTTAAAGATCATGTAGTGCCAACCCCCTGCCATGGGCAAGGACACCTTCCACTAGACCAGGTTACTGAAAGCCCCATCCAACCTGACCTTGAACATTTCCAGGGATGGGGCATACACAACTTCTCTGGGAAACCTCTTCCAGTATCTCACCATCTGCACAGTAAAGAATTTCTTCCTAATAGCTCATCTAAATCTACCCTCTTTCAGTTTAAAACCATTACCCCTTGTCCTATCACTACACTCCCTGATAAAGGGTCCCTCCCCATCTTTCCTGCAGGACCCCTTTAAGTACTGGAAGGCTGCTATAAGGTCTCCCTGGAGCCTTCTCTTCTCCAGGCTGAACAACCCCAACTCTTTCACCCTTTCTTCAGAGGAAAAGTGCTTCAGCTCTCTAATCATTTGTGTGACCCTCCTCTGGACTTGCTCCAACAGGTCCATATCCTTCTTATGTTGGGGGCTCCAGAGCTGGATGCAGTACTCCAGGTGGGGTCTCACCAGAGCAGAGAAGTGGGGCAGAATCACCTCCCTCGACCTGCTGACCACGCTTCTTTTGCTGCAGCCCAGGATGTGGTTGGCTTTTTGGGCTGCAAGTGCACATTGTCAGCTTATGTCCAGCTTTTCATTCACCAGTACCCCCAAGTCCTTCTCAACAGGGCTGCTCTCAATTACTTCATCTCCCAGCCTGTATTGACACAGGAGGTTGCCCCAATCCAGATGCACCCTGCACTTGGCCTTGTTGAACCTCATGAGGTCCACATGGATCCACTTCTTGAGCTTGTCCAGGTCCCTCTGGATGCCACCCCATCCCTCAGGCGTATCAACCGCACCACTCAGCTTGGTGTCATCTGCAAACTTGCTGAGGGTGCACTTGATCCCACTGTCTATGTCATTGATAAAGATACGAAACACTACTGGTCCCAATACAGATCCCTGAGGAACACCCCTGGGCTCCAATATCCATCTGGGCGTTGAGCCATTGACCACTACCCTCTGGATGCAACCAGCCAGCCAATTCCTCATCCACTGAACAGTCCACCCATCAAATCCATCTCTCTCCAATGTAGAGAGAAGGACGTTGTGGGGGATTGTGTCAAAGGCCTTACAGAAGTCCAGATAGATGGCATCCATAGCTCTTCCCTTGTCTACCGATGTCGCCTCTCCATCATAGAAAGCCATTAAGTTGGTCAGGCAGGACTTGCCCTTGGTGAAGCCATGCTGCCATCTCAAATCACCTCCCTGTCCTCCTCCTTCACATAGTTTCTAGGAGGATTTGTTCCATGATCTTCCAGGCATAGAGGTGAGGCTGACAGGTTGGTAGTTCTCAGGGTCCTTCTTTCTACCCTTTCTAAAAATAGGTGCAAAGTTTCCCTTTTTCCAGCCACCAGGGACTTTACTTGACTGCCACGACTTTTCAAATATCATAGAGAGTGGCTTGGCAACTACATCGGCCAGTTCCCTCAGGACTCTGGGATGCATCTCTTCAGGTCCCATAGACTTCTGTATGTTCATGTTCCTATGAACCTGGTCTTCTCTTACAGTGGGAGGGACTTGCTCCCCCAGGCCCTGCCTTGCAGTCCCATCCACTTGAGTGGTGTGGGGAGTAATTCTTTCTGAATTATATATTTCTATGCTGTGCTCATCTCTAAAAAAAGAATGGCATGAAAAAACCAAGGTTTTGGGGAAAAGTTATTGATAAGCACTACGAAATCAGCTACCAAGTCAAGAAGACAGATAAGATGAGAATTTCAAGACTTTAGTGACAACAATTTCTAGGAAGGTCAGATCAAATCTCAGTTGGGCCTAAACTTACAGAGTATCATTTTCAAAAGCAAGCCTGTTTTTAATTCAGCACAAGCAGACTACTTTTTAAGAAACAGGAGGAGAGAAGTAAGGTAAATGCAGGATCCAAGCCAGAAGGAATGAATGGGTACTGGAAGTATTTTTCTTAGAGTAACTCTTTTGAGATATACTTAGAAATAATGTTAGAACATTATGAAACGTAATGCCTTGTACATACAATTAGAATATGAAGCAGAGAACTCAAGGCCCCAATTTCAGTATGTAAGACACTATGAAGAAAAAGGTAAACGAAATATCTACTGAAGAGTACACAGAGGAAAAAAAGTATTCTGCCTTCCTTTTCTTTGTATACAAATACGGAAACATTTGGGCCAAACAGGAATATTTGGTTTAGTCCCCTGAAAACTGCAATAAAAACAGAAGAAAGAAAAAGAAAACATGAACCTATACCAGGTGGAACTACAGTATTAGAAAAGGGAATGGATGAAGAGGGGAATAACTTCCATGGTTTTGCTATAAATCTTAGAATATAGTTTTTATTTTTCCCCTCTTAGTAGAAACTTCTAAGAACATATAGCCATTTCTCAATTAACGAAGGCAATGAGGAGAAAAAAACCCATGCTAATACACAATATAATCACCTTGTACTATTGCCTGGGGAAGAGGCAAGGGGAAACAGAAAGATTCATGTAGAGAGCAGCTTTAACCAGTATAATGCAGACAGGTACCAGCTGCAGCTTCTGAAATGCCAACTCTTAAAGCCAAGAGCTTTGATTAGGGAAAAACAAGGCCTAGTTCATTCATAAATCATATAATCCAGTTTTACTGTTAACTCTCCATCATGCAAAGAGAATTCTTCAAGAAATTTTTGACATATTTTTAAGCCATTTTTCTTTCAGAGTTTCTAAAAAGCCACTCATTATCTTAATAATTATTTTAAATGGAAGAAATCCTTTCGTTTGCATATATACCCACACATGAAAAGGCATCCCCTGTATCTCTAAAGCTTTATCCAGGAATTGCAGGGTTTTATACAGCACTGGAAATTTCCAAACTGAAAGAATATTATTTGAAAGATTCTGAAGTCTGTAAAACAAACAGATACCTAGAAAAAAAAAATTAGCATATCAGAAAGCCTAATACTATGATGAACACTTCACAAACTTTCTTTATTTATGAAATATATTTGAGATAAACGCAATACAAACATAATGTACCCAAAGAATGATATGCAAGGGATGGAAACTGCAGAATTTAGAGCATAGCCTTAGAAAAAACTTATCAACAAAAATAAACATAAAAGAAAATTCACAATGTTATGACACTTCCCATGATGCCATCAAAATTCAGAAGTTTTCTCAGAGATGTCACATGAAGACTGCTACGTAAAATATATTCGCAATACATGTATAAACGCATAAATACTGGGATAAACTCTTATGTTGTTAACACTGCCATTAATAAGTACAGTTACTTCTGTAGGTCCATTTTGGAACTCATAGGCTATTTCTAAACCCTGGGACCTAGAAGCACTCAGGCCATATGTTATTTCAAACCTTGTCCCAACATACATGTAGACTGCCTCCTCTCTCCACCATCCTGCTTCCCATAGGAAAAAAATGGTCTGGACAGCAAACAGCAACAATGCTCCACAAAGCTCTCCTCTCAGGGCAGTTCAGGGACCAGCTTGGACAAGGGAGGTTGTGTGTGACAGATCACAGCCACCCAGAAATTTTGCTGTGGTATAGTGTGAGGTTTTTGGGAGATGCAGTTGTCTCTAAAGGTATGAAGGCTCAGGTAACAGACAGCTAAAAAGCAGATCAAATGTTCTTTAAAACTTTGAATACAATTAGCAGGTAAAAGCAAAACTTTTTTTTTTAATCTGTAAGAGAGAACTCTAGTTTTTTTTAATAAAAAAAAAAAAAGTAGAACTGGCATTAGTATAACAAGTGGTATAATGATGCAAAACTTCTTTTTCTTTAAACCTAACCCTTAGAACCTAGAATTTCAACTTTATCTTGTTATTCTACAGTGCTTCCAAGTGCACACACTAATTACCTGCTCTCTGTACCAAATTCCAAAAGAGGGAGGGGAATAGTTCACTTCCTTTCTGAAAAAGACAAAGCCATGATAAACAGTAAACTATTCAAAGTCAACAGTGAGTCAAACATTTTAAGAAACTAAATTTTACAATACTGTACAATTCGCAATCAACTGCTATATAAAAAGTTTAAAGTTCTAGAACACACAAAACTGGAACAGCAACGCTACTTCTTGCTCATTACTTTTAGATGTCTTCATTCATGGCAAATGAAGACATTCAAATTAAAAATGGGAGAAGGATAAATATCACAAAAATATTATCTACAACAATAATAACAATGCAAGTTATTAGGCAGCAGAAGCAATTAGTCATACTACAATACCTTAGTGGCCCAAATATTTTCATTTTCCTGAGATATGTTCCCCATGAAAGACGGTGTTTAATTTTTAAAGACTAGAAATTTATTGCACTGAGATACACTCTCTGTGGCTCCATCTACCATGAGGCACAAAGCAAAAAAAGGTTTTGTTAGTCCAATAATATAATGCTATAGACAGGATTCAGCCCTAGCATAAAAAGATCCACCATTTCACATGGTGTAATTTTTTTCCAGTAACAGTGTTGTAGCAGAATGACGATATTATCCAAGGTTATGTCACTTTACAGGCATACATGGGTCTACTCTTATGACACCAAAAAAACAGGTTAAAGGAGCTTGCTGTATGTAAATTACAAAAACAACAACAAAAAAATCTTTACCATAGAAGAATTTATTCAAATGAAATTATGTCTCAGTGTACTCAAGCTCCACCTTAAACCCATTAATTTCTCCCACTTCAGCCCTTCTGATACACTATAATCCAAATTTTTTCATTAAACACACTATCTTTCATTCCATTCTTCTTCCAGTATTAGTGCAATTTTTTTTCTCTTCATTAGAAATGAACAGTACCAGCGTCAAATTCATAAAACATCCCAATCCAACAAAGACACTTCCTCTCATGACTGGTCATAATCAAATAAGGGTTTATTAGTTTGAATACGTACTCTGTGGCAGTTTGCATTACACCTAAATGGAAAGATTAAAACAGAACACAATTTTAAAGACATAACATTCACAAATATGTCCTAAGCAGGCCATTTTCAGTATTGGGTGACACTGTGAAAGAGAACCTGAGTGAACTAATATGCATGCACAGCAGACAATCAATGTCCAGGAGTGAACAAGAAGGCCGAGCTGCTTGGCAGCAAACCCAATCAGTTCAGCACCTGCAAGCGCAGGACTGCTGCAAAGGACTAGCACGAATATATCCGTCAGAGAGCAAAGGTTACACGGGGGCTGCTGGAACTATTACGCTAGGTCAGAGAACATGTATTAATGAGCTGGGAGAATGAGACACTGTGTAATGCCGTACATATTATACAATGACAAAGGTCATGAGTAAATTCCTACAGATGTTAGACTGAAAGAATGGGCTGACAAATAATAAACTAGGCTTTCCTCCGAGTTGAGTTGCATTGTCCTGAACATAAAACTTGTCCAAAAGAAGCACACACAGTCACAGCAGAGGGAAAAAGCAATATATGGAGTGCTGATACATAACTGGTGCCCAAAGGAACGCTTTCAAGTACTAGAAATAAACCTGTTTCATCAGAGACACACAGTCTACTAGAAGTAGGGCTTATTTGACAACTTTTACAAAAATACTTCATGTACCTCAAAAGGGAAGTAGGAAGAAAATAAGAATACATTTTAAAAAGAAACCAGCTATTATATATAACAACAGAAAAACTATACTTGGGAAAGAGAATTATCCTCTTAGATGCAAGTTTTTCCAAATTACAGAATCAGATTTACTGCAAAACTACTATGGAAAATTATAAGATGAATTTAAAATTAAAAGCTGCACAAGAACAGGAAGTGTACATAGAGAGAGCAAGCATCAATACTGTCAATACCGAAAAAAAAAAAAAAAAAAAGTTGTCAGCCATCAAAAAAAGAGCCACAAGAAACAGAGACAATCATTGCTTACTGGTTATTGAAGGAGAGGAAGTCAAAAGTGAGATAAATAAAACAGGATGGTTTTCTCCTGTCTAAGTACCAAGAAAAGTCTTCATAAAAGTTGGCAGTACTTTAAAGAACTTTGGGTTGGAACACTGATTTTATTATTATTATTAAGGGGAAGGAAAATGATAAATCAAGGTCAGGAGTCTCTGTCAGAGAGACTGTCTCTGTCATTATAAGATATTAAAATGATCTTGGTTAAATATTTCTTGGTAGTCTCGTGAAAGAAATGAGGATCAATACAGGGAGATACAGAAACACAGAAGCAGCAACAATCACAAGCAGTCTCTACATCATGCAAAAGAAAATCAGTTGCCCATAATCAAAGCAATAGATATCAAGTTTGAAGGGAGAAGATATTTAGCTTAATTGCTTTTGTGTTGCTTGCTTACATAGTTCCTGGTCTTTAAAAGGGCAATGATCATAGTCTAGAAAATTATTATCACCATTAAGGTCTGTTGCCAATTAAAAATAATAACAAAAAAAGGTAAAAAATTAGTTACAAATAATAACACCACCCTCCCACCCCCCAATATTAGAAGTATAAATGCAAGTATTTAAGAATAAGATTGTCTCTTGGAGAAAACACACCAGCAGAACACACAAAGCAGAATTTTACTGGTAAACTGTCCTACCCAGACAAATTAGGGCATCCTTAAAAATTCCCCTCTCAAGAGTTCAATTATCCAACTCACAACAAGGCTACATGAATGAATTACATCTACGCAGAACAAGAGCTGCAGTTGGGCCCAAGTAACCACTGCCAGTATGCAGAATAATAAATCCAGGGTTGTTAATGTTGTTTTTTCTTAAGTAAAAAGAAAATTGGAATGCAGCAGCTAGAAACAGCATTATTATAAGGGAAAACTCTATGCACCTTTTCTTTGTGTGAAATTCTGTTCCATTTATGACACTTTATTATTTACATTCAAAGCAAAATAATTGGAACTTCATACACAAAACAGTGTGCATAGCCAACAAATACAAAACCTTATCATCTACAAACAGATTGGAAAATCTACATTTAGGCACAGAAAGAGAGTAATTTTTATAAACGGTCAAACTGCTGTGTGCATCTTTAAAATCACTAAACAGAACCTTTAGACTCCCAGCACCTTCAAAACGTACCTCTCCACTTGCTAAAGGCCTTTTATACAACTGAATTAATGTAACAGAAAACTAAAGCCACATTATTAACCGTGGAAATTTGAAAACTCTTGGGATTATTTATTTAGTTCATTTTTTTTTTCTTTTAAAACCAAATGTTTTGAGTTTGGTGAAACTAATAAATAAATAAGCACCAAAAATGCATTGATTTTTATGTAATTTACATGCAATATTAAAATAAAATCATGTCTCTTTCAGCTTGGGAGCATTCATCTGTTAATTACCCAGGGAGAAAAAAAGATCATTACTAATGCTGTCCATGGCATTTTGAAATGTGGTAACCATTACAGAAATTAAGAAAAAAACCTGTTCTACAGACGCTGAACTAAGCTCCAATTCTGGATTATTCTAATCACAAACAACAGGCAACCGTGTGGATGGACAATTTGCAACTCAATCATGGGATTAATAGAAGTTAGACTCTAGGTTAGCACATTTGTTATGTCCTTGCCAAAATTTTCCTTGCTGTTAAATTAAAATGTTAGCTTTCGAGCATATGACAAATCTTATTTACTCTACTTATGGTTAGTTAATTCTTAATTAGGAGCTGTTTTACTTATCTCCAAAATTTGCTCATGAAGCATTTATGAGGTATTTTAATCTAATAATATCCTTAATCCCTTTGTTTTTGCAACAAGTACAGAACACAGGGGCAAGACATATTTTTGCTTCCTTCTTTGTTCCCCAAAATCAGATGGAAATGGAGAATGGCAAGCAAGTAAGTTTCCACTACCTAGAAGGCTTACAAGATTGCCAGTTCATAAACTAAAAAGATTAATTCTTCCACTTAAGCCATAATAAAGGACAATCTAGAGAGAACTGATGTTTAGTTGAATTGGTGCTATTTGCTCTAATGCAGAAGAAATAGGAAGCTGTTTTAACCTCCCATTCACACTGTAAAATAAAAGACAGCATGTACATAAGCAAACTCCTGCATGGAACTCTTACCGGTTTTCTCGTAACAGCAATCTCCTAGGCAACTTGTGCAATGAAATGAAAGTAAGAGTACATTTTTGACTTCTGACCTTGTGACAATTGGTAGGTAACACTGGGGAGAAAGAAAACATGCCAAAACCCTTGTGAATCTCACAACACTGCAATGAATTTAACTGCAAGTTAATTTCTTCTATACGATAGACCAGAGATTACCTGTAAGACTAGCCACCCAGGAGTTGCTTAGAAGCAGAATACAAGAATCCAGCAGTCTTCGCCACACAAAGGAGACAGCGGCTGCAAAAGCAGCAACTTCTGATCCCGCTTGCCTAAACTACTTCATGCCCCTCTGTGAACGGTCAGAACAAGCTGGCATACTTGTGCCTGTACAGTCCAACGTGACCTTGAGTTATGGCGAAGGTATCTTGCAAAACTAAGCTGCTTTAGAAACCGTCTCTCTTTTAGATCTATTTGAATATGCTGAGTTATCTTATGTCAAGATGCTGTTTCACAACACTAAGGGATACCAGCAAGGATAATAATTTACATATAACAGTCACCACTAACACAAATTTAAAAAAAAAATGAATACATGACTAAACTTTCTATACTAAAGTGTCATGTGCTCTGCATATTCATTTAGCTTTACTTAAGCTTTAAGCACAATGCTAAGAAACATCTTATCTTTGCAGCAGTTTTCCTAAGTTCATTTGTCAATTAGGAGAAGTTAATATTACAGATGCAGCTTGTAGAGAATATAATTTCTAATGTAAAACATTTTCAGCCCCTTACAAGTTGAGGCACAGATCAAAGACAACATTCAATCCTATCTGTGTTCTGGAAGTGGGGTAGCTATTGGCCACAATAACATAACAAAACCACTTGTCATAGCTCAAAATACAACCTATGCATTAAGTTGAGAAGATAGATGCTAGGAGGCATTACTCTAGTGCAAATTCAATAGATTTTTCCTTCTGTATCTTCAGCATTGGTTTTGTAGGTTTTTAAAATACGCTAAAATGCCAGGATAGGGTATTAAACAGTACAGCTATAACAAAAATATTTCTTTAGGTATCAAAGATCTCTAGCTTCTGGGTTTTGTGGTTTTGTTTTGTTTTAGCCAGGTAACCCTGTACTCTGTGTGTTGGATAAGCGCACACGTAAGTAGGATTAATAGTTCTAATTATACTACATACTAGCGGTTAGAACAGTAGTCTTCTGTAGGAAAAGACTACAGCATTTTAAGAAAAAAAAACATCTACTGTATGAGTTTTGAGCATTTATTGTTAGGATTTGCTGTAGGCAAGCAGGAAGAAATTTAACACTACAAAATTGTTGTTTTGTTTTGTTTTGTTTTTAAAGTACAGCAGTACACGAAAATTAAAATCTAGTTATTCCTTTTCCTCTAGTTTATACTACACAGTGAAGTGAGCACCACTTATAAACTGCGTTACCTAAATCTTGCTGCATATGTATAATAAAGCAGGATGTAACTGTAGAACAATAGCACAAAGGCTGTTTTTCTTCTGTTACAGCTGAAGTTCCCTACAAATAAAAGTCCTTGAATTAATTTTACCTATTAAATAAAAAGCTGTCTAGAGGTGCTGTTCCCATATTTTACTTTCTAAACGAGAGCACTATTTTTCAGTGTAGGAATTTCCTGGCAACTGGAACAGCAGGCAAAAAACCTAAGATGTCACCCAACAGGTCAAAGGGAAAGAGAAGGTAATCCAAAAAGAGAAAATTGCAGAAGATGGGTGAACCCCATTGATTATAAGTGCTGAAAAAAGGGCGTTAAATAACACTTCAAATAATGATACCAGAAGGACTCCGAATGAAAGGGATGAAGTACTTCCACCAGCAGTTCAGAGGCAAGAACTTCCCTATTGAAGGTACGCTGATATCTCAAGGTGGGACTCAAGGACAACTTAATCAGTCTCAATTATGTTAAGGAGACGGGGGCAGATAAAATCGCAGATGATCACACTCAGCAATGCTTTAACATAGCCTAGCGCTAGGCACTAAAGTATACAGACGCAGGTTCTATGGCGTAACACTTGGATTGTTTCCAGAATCAAGAACCTTTTAAGTGCCTCATTTCAGAGTTTTACACTCACAGTTATGAAGTATCCACAAATGTTTTGGAAATCTTCCTATCAGAAGATATCCTGTCTTCCTTAATCAGAAGCAAGTATGTCAGCTATATAAAGCAAGTGCATGGCACATTACATTAGATCAATTTAATGTTCATTTTTTCATCATTTATAGATCAATTAGTATTTGGTCTGTAAAATCAGCAAGGTTTAGGTGAAAACTTCCAAAACCAGTCACGTACTTCACACACTACTTCGTTGTGAAGATTACTGCAAAACCTAAAGCTTCAGATTCTGAAAAATGCAACCAGCTATGACAGTACTTTAAACAGTTACAAAAGTATAGTTATGGATATCCAACACCGAAAAATTTGTTTGTATGCTTTCAAAGGAGGTAATTTTATGCAGATTTTGATAGATTCTAGAAATATGTAATTCATTTTATCATCTTCTATTAATACTATGTGACACATTAAAAATTTAATTAAGAAATTAAAGGCGCTCTTATTCCTCATATAGGTTTACATTGATATAACCATTTCTCTTACTCAGAAGACTTACAGCAGACAGGTTGGGCAGCAAGCGTCTAGCCTGTCTGCCCCTTATTTCATTCCTTCCCCCAAATTATTCCAAATGTCTTGAAACATTTAGGAATCTTGGGGAAGTCCAACCAGTCTCCTGACTGCCTTTTTGCCTCCTAAGGGTCACAACTCACCATGACACTAACAGGTTCACCAAAAATTATGTTAAAGTTGTGACATAACTCAAAGTATTTAGAGGCTGAAATATACTACAAGTCCTCTGAAAGAAAATGTACATTATGAAAATCATCAAGGTGATGTCCCTTTTATGCCTCTGTACTGGAAGACACTTAGGAGTATTTTAGTTTCATTTTGTACATAATTATGGCTTTCATCACAGCTGAAAGATTACTGAAATACAAAACATTCTTTCTGTGTAACTTTTTGAAATAGAAGAAATCACATCCACGTTGTAGCATAACAGTAACTGGAGGAATGGAAACACGACACAACAAATATTTATCAGTGCAAAGGATGTCCCATATATAGGGATAAAAATAAATTATACCAGCATGCATAAACTCTTCATGTAAGTATATTTTATATACAAGCATGCACACAGCCATAATTTATGTCTGCTATTTTATTTGAATCCATAAAGTGACAAAGTATTTCTCTGGAGCTGTACTTTACAATAGATAAATTTAATAACAGCAAGGAGTAGGTTTATACCTCAAGTGTCTCAATCTTGGCAAACTTAGGTCCAAGAATTATGGCTCCTTTATAATTACTTTCCCAACATGAGGTGCAGTTCATAATCTAGAGTATTTTTAATGCTTCTTCACTGTATGAACCCTAGGAGTTTGGAGAACTAAGCATGACTCAGAACCTCAATTTGTATTGGTTTTGCCTGTTTGGAATGCTACAGAAAGGCAATCTCTAAATATAGGCAGGACAGCATCTGAGAAAAACGTCTTTAGTTCCTAGCTAGAATAGTATCCAAAGCTAAAGCACCTATCCTGTAAATACCTGTGCATAATAAATTCACTCAAAACTGAGATAGATATCTTACATATCCATATCAATCCTAAATACTCATATTGCTTACCTAGACTGTCCTGGTCAGGTAAGTATTCTGTGTGAAGCAGATTTTTAAATTTTACTAAAACCCGGTACTAACTAAAAAAGCTTTCCAGAAACTTCTAAATAAGAACGAAATTAAAATAACTGGTTCTGGATTTAAAAAAAAAAAACAAAAAAACAAAAAAACAAACTCAACCAAACAAAAAACCCCGACAAAACCAACGCATAACCCCAGGCTATCTGAGACTCCCGTGGTGAAACAGAAAATGAAACTAAAACAACTGATCTTAAAGATCCCTTCCAACTTAAGACAACTCCATGATTCTATGATCACTGCTTTGCATAGCATATTGAGAGTGCAGATGAAACAAACCGAAAGAAACCAAAGGCTCTAAATGCTTGAAACTATTCGTGTTACTGCAAGGAAAATTGTTTTTATTTTAAACCATAACCAAATTACATTCACCTGCTACAGGCGTGAAGGAGGGAAAAGTGCACATTTCTTGGAAACAGAGTAACTCATTAGACTTCACAGCAGTCTTTCCAGAAACTGCAACAATTTGGGTTTTGCAGAAGGAAGGCACGTCTCAGGTTCACACTTTTATTTAAGAGTTCACCCACATCCAAAGCTGCTTCCTGTGCCATAATCCACGCAGACTATTTCAAAAACCAAGTCACCTTCAAAAGCATTCCATTATTCTACTGGAGATGTGCAACAGAAGGCCCTGATTCAGTGAACATTTAAGAGCAGACTTATAACAGTGTTCTAGTCATACCGACTATCCAAACCTCAAGACTCAGTCTCGCCATAGCACGAGGGACAGATGGATTTCAGAATAACCCTGCAAAGCTCAAGGTCCATTGACACAAAAATGGGAATACGACAACTACAGTGGTTTCCAGACTTCTCAGCTGCAGGCTGCAACGCTCAATGCTGAATCAGGCTCGCCTGTGCCCTGCGCAGCACAACCAACCCCCGGGCTGAGAGCCTGGCTGCTCTCGGCCGCCTCCTGCGGACCCCCGGCCCTGGGGCTCCTTCGGCCCTGGGGAAACCCGTCTTCCACACCTGCCCCTCGCCTCTCTCCCCACGGCCACCCTAACCCCAATCAGATCTCTGTCGCCAGGCGACATTTGCCCCCGGGAAGGCAGAGGGTGGCAAGCAGGAAGAGAAGGAAATAAATCTTTTCCTATTGCCTTAATCCCTTCAGCCCGTGCTGCCCCGGCTGCCCGCCCGCAGCCAGGAGGCCGTGGCCGGGCGGCCTATCCCCGGCCCGCCCCGCGGCCGCTCGGCCAGCCCGGCCCCGGGAGGTGCCTCGGCTGAGGGGCGGCGCGTCGCGGCGGGGAGGGGAGGGGGCTGCCCACCGCCAGCCACGGCCCCCCGCCGCCCGGACAGCCGGGCCGGGCCGGGTCGGGTCGGGGGCCTCACGGCGCGGTGGGACCGGTCAGGGGGCCGGGCGGCGGCGGCAGGGGTGAGGGGCGAAGTCTACACACCCAGCAGGAGGCCGTCCATGTCAAAGATGAGGTGAGTGACCGGCCGCAGCGCGGCCGCAGAGGAGGAGGAGGAGGAGGAGGAGGAAGCGGACATGGCGAGGCCGGAGCAGCCCAGGGGCCCGCGAAGCAGCGGCGGCGCAAGCGCGCTCCGCCGCGGCGGCCGGGGCCAAGGAGGCAGCGGGGGAGCGGTGCCGCCGCCGCGGGGCAAGGCCGGGCCGGGGCGGGACGGGCCGGGGCGGGGCGGCGGGGGCTCGGAGCCGTGTGGCGGCTCGTGCCGGGAGAGCCGTTGGGCGGGAGGGCGGCCGGCGGGGCGGAGGAGCTCGTTGTTGTTTTTTTTTTTTTTAAAAAAATCCAAACACCCGAAACCCAAGAACCAAAGTTCATTTCTCTTCGTGGGCTTCTTCTCGTGGACTTTTCTTTTCAAATCCCGTGTGGTACTGGGGAGTTTGCTCGCCTTTCGACATTTTGGACCTCGTTTCCTCGCCGTCTTCGGCGGGTGATGCTGACCGCTGGGTCGGAATTGGAGCCATAAACGAAAAGGCGCAAGTTTGTGTAAAGCTGTGAGGAAAGGGCAAGGCAACGGTGTGTAAACCCATCTTTTAAGGGTTGCTGAGTGTGAGAATAATCAATTGTGGGTTGTGTTTGGGGTTTTTTGGGTGTTGTTTTGTTGTGGTTTTTTGCTGTTCAAGAAACAAGCCAATGTTCTTGAGATGAAGCAAAATCTTCCTGCGTGGACACATCATCTGTTTTTGACCGGGCAGTTGTGAGGGAAAGAGGTGACTTTCCTCATCAGCCTTTTCCTTTTTTTTGGTGTGTTTTCATGCAGGTAACTCGCTGTTGGGCATCAGGATCGTTGAAATACCAGTCACAGAAGCAGACACGAAAAGAGCGATGACAGGCTCCCAAGGTGACATGCTGGCTTGAAGATTTGTACTGCTTTGCAGTTGTGTGTGAAGGCAATGGTTAGTGGTGGCCTCACAGTCAGGGAAGCCCTGCCTCTTGTCCGTAGGTACGCCTCTCAGCAACTCCTGTCTTTTCTAGCCAGCGCCTTCGTTCGAATTGGCGATACTTCACCATTTCAGCAAGTTAGTGGTGGTTTTCAAAGCCCTAACTGTAGGTGTCATGCAGTCATATTTGAATTTTAATTTAGCCCCCTTACACATCTTGCCTACCACCAAAACCTAGCCCTTAAAAGAGCCCTCACCCTATGTGTGTGAGAAATATCATAGACACAAAGTCCTCATGCCTCCTCCTATCTTGGAAATAAGAAGACAAGTAAAACATCCTTGGCCCTTCTTGGCCCTTACTTTTACCTTTTTAATAATAAAAATTGACTTTCAAACAAAGTTTTTGAGTTTTGGGTTGGTTCTCTTGTTTTTTTCTGAGTTGCCTCATTTTGTAATGATTATGTTTGAAAATGCTGGTTAGGCCCTGCCTGTGTCAGCTAGGAAAAAGACTGCACAATGCCTTGAATGTCTTTTAAAAATGTCATGCATGATATCTGTTAGTTCTTGCATAGATTGGGTCCATTTAATTTAAGCTTCCAGCTTAAATTTTTCTTCGTAACCGTACAATATGAGTATTAAGAATGCATACAGCTCTTTTGTTTCTCCAATAAACACTGTACAAAAACTCAATGCTCCAACTTTTGTTTCAGACAGCAAATGTGTCAGTTTTCGTAGGAGTTCACTTAGGTGGGAGCATAGCTAGAATGAAAAGAAAGCCCAAATGCTAAATATGGTATGTCCAGAACAGTGTTAATCTGTTAACAGGAAAAAGAAAATCAAGTGTTAATCTGTTACAAGGAAAAAAAATCATTATAGTAATCTCAATACTTGTAATATTCTGCTATTCCAAGGAAGAATGTGTTTCTGCTGTGAGAGTGTACGCTGTTGTGGCAAAAATTTCAAGAGGGTGAGTAATGAGGTAGTACGGCAGTTTTACCTGAGGTGGATTCATTCCCTTTCTAATTATTGAATATTCTGTAAAATCCATCTTTAATTGTATTTGTTGGCATAGTAACACCTGTACTTGTTCACAAGAAAGCTACATCAGTCAGGTATCTTGAGCCGCTGTTCTAATTAGAGAAAAGCATAAGTATTTTGGTCAGAACTCCACCTTCCCCTCCCCCCTCTCCAAAAGGGGAGCTACTTACTATTTTTAGTGTGCAAACCACCAGTTCATCTAATAAAACATAAGTCTTATGCAAAAATTTTGAGCATTTAAAGTGCAAATCCTAAAGACAACCTACTTGGAAAAAAAAAACACAAAGTGCAATAAACAAGATGAACCTTTTTAAAGTTAAGTGGTCTGTGATACAAATTTTATTGTGCACGTTTCAAGACAGACAGGTTACCCTGACATGCTGACGATCTCAATTTGCTTTGCTTTATTCTGGCTCATCAATGATAATCAACATAATGTTAGCTTACTTGATTCTTCAAAGCTACATTCAAACGCCGGAAAATCTTCCCAATATAGACAAACTGTTTTGGTTTATTCAGCGTCACTAAGTCTTTTTGCTAACAGAATAAAATGGGATTAAAGTCCAAGCAGAACTTTTAATTTGTGGTGGACCATAGTTTTCTAGATGTAAAAAGTGAAAATGCTGACCTAAGTTGTGTGTGAACTGTCTTAAATACTTGTCTCAAACATCTCATCAGTAGTTGTTGTTTTTTTTTTTAATGAGTGAAAAGAAGTTGAGATTGAGAATTGTGCAGTTGATTTTTTTTTGTTTGCTACTTTTTTTCTTATTTATTTTAAGCCTGTTTCAAGTGAAGAGGACTTTATTTTAATAACTTTTGAGTTGTGGGAAGCATACTGTGGTGGAGGTACAGTAACCATGAAAACTGGTAGTTAGTTATAGGTTTACTAACCTGGTGTCTCCTTATTGTGAAGGGTGAACTTGGGTTACTGAGATGTAGTCATGCTTGAATCATGAGACTTGAATCCTGCAAAGTCTGAAGAAGACAGTTAACTTCATGTACATTTTTTAATGAATTTAACTTGCTATTTGGGCACATACCAAAGCAGACAAATAATTATTTGCCAAGTTTTACATCTTATGGTGTTACCTGGTACATATACAAGTTTTTAAATGACTGTAAATTAGCTGCTTATAGTTGTTCCTTCTTACCCCAAACAAGTCTATTTTCTCTGGTGTTGTAATAATATGTTAAAATCACTTTGGTTTTATTGTTCTTCCATGTGAGATAAGGTAAAAACACCTTTGTTAGGTTATGAGGTTATTAAGTATGCAACACGATCTTTTTTGTACGCAGTTCTCATAACTTTTTTTTAACCTTTGTATGTTTGTTTGGGCTTTCTTTACCTTGAAGCTAAGAAGTTTTCCACATCACTGAAGTGTTTGTGACTTAAGTTTCTGGCGAGTAAAAGCGTCAGAATATGCTTAAGTGTTTTCCTAGGTAATACACTTGACTCAAAAATTGCAGTTTCCTATTTCACTACTTCATATTGTGCTTGAAACAGGAATTCACTTGTAATATTTTTGTAACATTGATAGGAGCATCATGCACTATGTATTTCACACGGAAATTGACTGACTTTATTTTTCTTGTTCTGCAGGCGCATTGGCAAAGAGGATAAACAGATTATAATCCATTTTGGTTTGAATATTGAAAAAGAATCTAAAGACTTGAATAAATCCAGTAATTCAAAAGCTTTCACAATGATTTACTTGAACAGCTGTTAAACCCACTATTAGGAACAAATTACTTGGAATGACTTGGAGTTAAATGTAATTTAATTCAGGTATCAGCTGAGATTCACAACAGTTGCTATAGTTGAGCCTATAAGCCCTCAGAAAATGAAACCCCCTCCCAGTGCTGGATGTCACCAAACAAGAGCTTTTCACCCTAAGAATATGAATTAAGTGAATTTTCTTGTTTCAGTTCATGTTTTTATGGTTGCAAAAGGGAAAATGAGCACATGTCTTAAGACAATGAAATAATGCCATATACCTGCTGATCTAAGTCATGTTTTATTGATTACATAACTCAAAAGGGAGTATATCCTCTTTAATGAACGGTGTGGGTTGTCTTACAGCCAAACAAGTAGGGGGAGGAGAGCTGTCCATTTTCTGGATTTTGATATTTGCCACCAGTTGCAAGTGAGTTAGTTACAAAGGCAAGAAAGATGATGTGTTATGCTTCAGGAGAACAAAATGAAGAAGATAAATGTTGGTCATCTGTAAATTTAGATGAAGCACTATAAAAAGGTTCTTAAGCAGCAATGAGGGGTGAAATTCCAGGAAAGCCAACCAAGCACACAAGAGGGAACAAGGGATTTAAGATATTTTTAGACGTCAATTGCTCTATTTATTGATGGGATGGTACACAGAACGAACAGTTTCTGAAGCTGGACAATGAAAGCGTAATGCCATGCTTCAGGGCCTTTTTTCCTTTCCATTAAAGTCAGTGAGAATCATTGTCTTTCCTCTATATTTTATGATTTAGCTTTTTAACATCATTTTGATCATCCAGTAAAATATTGCATTCATGCAGACAAAGTGTTCAGGTGATTAGCAGTGTCATTGTAATTGAAATCCTGAAGTGCTTAATGGGTGGGTCCTGCTTAGCCTTAAACTATCAGAAAGATTAGGGCAGAAGGGAATGCATCCCCAGATAATATCTGAAGTGTTGTATATTTTTTTTGCTTTTCATGTGTGATGTGGGCTTCCTCTGTAGGATCATTTGCAACTTTATTTATCTAGCTTTCCATTATGGCAGGAGCATAAAATACTGTTTATGCTTTTGGGTTTCTTGTCTGCATGTGAATTTTATGGCTATGTTTGTTTTGTTTTGTTTTGTTTTTTTCATTTTGCTACAGTTCAATTGTTACAGATTATAGGAAATTTCTTGTATTTGTCGTGCCATGTGGAATACACATTCTGTCAGCATCCCTAAGTGAGACATATATCACTTGGCTACCAGCAATAAGTGTAGAACTGAATACAGTTACCCTTCCAGTGGTCCCTTTCAGTCTTGTGTTCCTAAGCTCAACCTCTTCAAAGGCTGCAGTAATTACATCGTCAGATGGAAAAGGGAGGGAAGGAATTGTGATTATCTGGGTCACGAGGTCTCTAAGCCACTGATCTATAATGCTCCAGATAAGTTTTATATGCATGTTCCCCACTCAGCGTGCAGCAAGCTGTGGAAAATTGAATCTCCAGAGCTCAGGCATTCTGCCTACTTGTGGGTGCATGCCCTTACAATTCTGTATCAACCTAGAAGAGTCCGGCAGAGATAAATGAGGTCTCTGACACTCGGCCCAGAATGTCTACGTGATCAGGGTAAACACGCTATCAGCCTAGGTAGTGCGGGGAGAATGTTCGAGAGCAGCTATTGTACAGTACCACAACCTTTCTGTTTTTGCAGTGATTCTAGCATCTGTGTGTCTAGCCAGAGAGGCCATAACACCATGCTGGAACATATGAAGTAGCAGCTCTGATCAGGAAGCAGAAATGGTGGGAAGGGAGAGGAGAGGGGCCAGCACCATGCAGAATTATCCATCTGTTTCTTGAGTCCCCATTGCAGCTGAGTTAGATATATAGGCTGTTCTTGACTAGGGGAGTTAGAACTTTTCCTTGGCTGCAGGAGTTACTGTACCTCCTCACCAAGTCATAATTCCCTTTTGGGAATTCTCTTCCCTCCTGAAGCAGCTGCCCTCTCCTTCTCCCTACAAGTGCAGACATACAAACACACACTGGTAGTGTACTCCAGAACATGCTGTTGTGGACAGCCAATGTTAAATATGATTTGTGAGCATTGGCATGTAGGGCACTGACTAATTTGGGGGTGAGGAAATAGTCCTTTCATTAGGTTGTCCACCTACTTTAAGTTAAGCGTATGTTTACATGCTTTGGGGAATTAAGTTCAGTGTGTTGTAACAAAATGTATGGGAAGATAGTGTAGCCTTATTTCTTATTTTATACTTTGAACTAGCAAAGAAGATCAGTAACAGATACTAGTTTTCATTTGTAAAACAAGAAACAACACTTGTAAATAATGATACAGTTAGATATTAGGGATACCTACAAGGAAGCATTGTAGTCCCAGTGCTGTCAAGCCAGTGAGAACCTGATTTTTTTTTTTTTTTTTCCCTAACCCAGCTAGCTCCATCTAAGTGCATTTCAAACATTTCACCTTGGGTTCTTGAAGGTGAATGATTGCTCACAGTGACACTGCAGGATTGAAAGATTCCTATATATCCATTTTGTGTGCTTACATATAGGTAAGACCACAGGAGATGTTCATTTGGATGAATTGCATTAAGGCAGAATTGTATACGTTTAAAATGGCTGTCCAGACATTATGCCTAAAATTTTCTAAATCTTTCCATGAATCTTTTGCTCTACTAAGATATCCCATGTTTTTCCTCTGTGTGTTTTTTTCTTTTTTTTTAATTTATTTAACGAACTTCATTCCTTCAGCCTTTCATTGTAAGGTATGTTTTCTGAAGCTTTTAGCATTTTGGTTGCTCTTCAGGATTCTAGTTTTTCTGTATCCTTAGAGAACTCCAGCACTTGGGTAGATTTTTGTAGCTGTGGCTTTTATAAGTGATGAATAGAAAGGCCATATTCTACTAACAGACTGCCTTCTTAGTCCCAGATACAGAATTCCTGTGAATTGGCATAAAAACTGAAATACCGTTTTTGCCATAGTTTTATTTTGTTCACTAATGAATGATTTGCAATTCTTACATTTTATTTTTTTTTTACTACTGCTGCTTAGTCAGGTTGTTCCCCATTTTGTACTAAGCCAAAAACTGAAAACTTTTGTTGCCACTTGTCTAATTTAAAATTTTCTTTATGGATCACTTTTCATTAATTAAGAGTAGTCAGTATTATACTTCACTGAAAGAGATCAGTGGCAACATATCTAACTCATGAAAAGCTTAATACCTCTTCATACAGTTTGAAAGATTTTTCTGCATTTTTGAAGTATAAAGAATGATTATCTTGCAAGCCTGATGAGGCAGCTATCTGCAAGAAGCTGTGTTTCAGAATGAATGTATCACTCTTTCAAAAATGTTGCGTGTATCATTTAGACCAGTGGCTGCTGCAAGAAATAGGGAATGAGGATTATATTAATGACCATGTTTGACAACCTGGCTCCTTAATCTGTTTTTCGCTGACTTTTCTTCTTTTTCGGCCAACAATTATGTTCTCATCTGGAAAAAATTAGACTAATGCAATTTTCCAGAAGCGATTAACAAGACTTCTAATATTAAGATGGCTGTATATCCTAATTAAGTAAGACATGCCATCTAGAGACTAGCTACCTTGTGTTGTGGTCATGAAATGAGGTAGGATTAGGCTACATTCTTGAGTTGCAGAACTCTGAGGAAAGCTTCTGGAAGCTTAGAGCTTCATTCAGTAGGTGGCACTTTTGTCATTGAATCTCTGCTAGCGTCTTCTGGGCTGGTGTCAGCACTAAAGCTTTTTAAAGTTGGTGGAAATACAGTAAACCCTTGCCCACTTGCAATTTTGGAATATATTTAGCTGGGTCATAGTTGCTTCCTGAAGGACCTGACAAAGTCTTGGGACCTGCATGTTCATCTGCTTTTTCTGACTTCATTGCATCCAGGAAATAAAATAAAATATATTATCTAGTAGATCCAATGGAATATATTTTTTTTTCCTGTCTATTCAAGCCCATCTTTCTTTGAAGATCTGGTTCTGTGTGTGATTTGAGATAGCTTAGCTATTTGATAGAAACTATGACTATAGTGACTACAAAACTTGTATCTTTATTCTGGTATGGCATAGCCGATACGTTCTTCTAGCTGAACTCCTATATTCAACTCTTAATTAAAAGTTAAGAACAACCATGATAAAAAATACCAAAATCATCAGAACACATCACTGAGTTCCATATATAAAAGCAATTGTGACTTCCTCAGAACTGTACAAAGTCCTCTGCAATCCACAGATTTCACAAGTTCGTATGATGATTCCCCTAAATTCTTCAGGATAACTCCATGGCTACAGAAATTTTGGAGAGAAACTTGTTACTGGTGGTTTTGGACTAAGACGAAGAATGAAATTTAAACATATTTTTTCACTGAAGATTTGTTGCAGAATAAATATCCTTAAACATTCAATAATCCAATTTGTACAAAGTCCCTAGGAACAGCAGAGCTGTATCTTTTAATTCTGGATATGAGTGACTTTCAAAAGTATCTTCTGAAATCAGCTCCTTGGGTAGAGTAGATAGAAGATAGAAGTATGATAGAAGTTGACAGATATCCTTTGTTCCGTTTTTAGCTATGTTGTTGGTATATTTCATTTGAATCCCTGTTAAATACAAGTTTGTATTAGCAGATTTATGCGGGAGCAGAAGCATTTAGATGTGCCTCAACATTCAGCCGGTCTAAGACAGCAGTGTATCATGGTTTGGTTTTACAAAGATATATGTATTGTACCTGGGAGATGAACATTTCATGTTGTGATTAAGTTTGATCCTAAACTTTTAAAGCTTTGGCAGAGATGTTTTGTTGAACTGAGGCAAGCAGGAACTGACTGCAGCTCTGCCCTTCCACTAGATTCCAATAAATACAGTCATGCATCCTTCTATCTCCTTTTCTTCCCAAACACTATGAAAAAAATTATTTCCTTTACCAATTCAGTGAGTTGAACTGTGTTATATGTATGAATGTTCATATATAAATGAGTAGATACTGTCTGCTTCTTGGTGACCAGAAGACCAAAGTATCTTAAAAAACAAAGTTTATAACAAATTATGAAAGGAAAAACAAAGTTGGACTCTGTGTTTACATCTATGTGGGAAAAAAAAAAACCAACAACCCTCCCCAAAAGATAATATCCATTAAACAACTTAGGTTTGTTCTGTGTCATTGGAGAATATGTTAGTAGGTAATGTGGTACCCTATGTACTGTAGCCTAAATGGAGCCTTCCTGTTAGCATTTCAGTTTTCAGTCGAACTTAAGCTTTGAAGTCATTCAGTAATTTTCACTTTAGAACCCTTTAGGGATTTCTAATCAAACATGGAGAAGAAACCCAAAGAAAGAGAACCCCTCCATTCAGTCTTCATTCAGTGCTCAGATTTGCATAGGAAAGAGGGAGGGTGTTTGTTTTTTCACTCATTAACTCATTGAAATTTTTTGCATACTATTTTAGTTAGAACGAATAGATCTTTTTACGCTGCATTTTTGTTTTCCATATCAGATGCCTTGAATTGTCACATTAATTAGTACAGACAAGTCTGCTTTTCATTCAGTCCATCTGTACTTTGGCATACATATCCTTGTTTTATCACTACTTTCTCTAATTTACATGATCACAAGTTTTTGAATTAATGTTGTTTAATAATAATTTGGTTTAATAAAATTTATTGTAAGTATATAGTTATTATTATACATTTCTGAAGAGTTGCAGTGTATGCACATAGGAAACTTGGTGAAGTACAAATATTTTTGTGTTTTGCCTGTGGATGTTGCATCTTATTTGTTGTATCTCTTGTACTGCTTCTTGTGCCTATATGAAGGATTTTTTCTCAGTACCTTCTAAAATATGGTTTATCTAAAAATATGGTTGATCAAAGGGATTAAAAACTACTTGGTTATTTATTTTAGGGAGATTGACAAGATTTTTTTAAATTGTCTTTATTTTCACTTGTTAAGGCTTTCAACAACTGCAAGACAATAGGTGCAGAGTTTTTCAAAGGTTTAAGGTAGAGCTAGAATTTCATATTTGTGTTTGAGACAGAGAAAAGGTTGATAATTTAAAATTGTTTCTCAGTTGTTACAGTACAATCTTATTTTAAAGTAGAGGGAGGAAAAACACAGGAGAAAAGCTCTGAACAAGCTGTACTGATTTTTTGAACCACAGAAAAACATAATTTAAATTTTGCACTTAGGCAGCTGTTCAAAAACATTGGTTCAGTTTGATTTCTCCCAGTCATTGTTAGGTTCAATATTTTGCCTGGAAGAAAATTAAAATTTTATATTTAGAATATAAGGCTTGGATTCTGTTAATTTTCATTGGCATTGGTTGTCACACATCTTTGGACATAAATCTTTCTCTTCCTGATCAAGTTTCCTTATGAAAAATACATAAATTGGGTGGAGGGAGGAGAATAATACATAAACTAGCTTGCACTTTTCAAAATTTAATGAATGATTTTTCATATTAGGGTCCTTGGAGCGGTCATTTTCTGGGGTCACATACAGTTTCTAAGAGACTGCGTAGTAAGCAAAGCAGGATGGGCTATGGTGTACAGTATTTATGTAGAGAGAATTTCTAAACTGTTGTGTGCCTCAAATGGAAAAGTTTGAAAACCACTGATGTGAAATTGTACTTTAAAAGGTGTTTTAATGCAGTTTCTCAGAAGTTGCTCTGCAGATATTCTGTGGGAACGCTTACCATGTGTACTGAAGGCAGAAGTGTACCTGAGATTCTGACACTGCCCTTGTTTTCCAAAAATATGATGCAAAGTCACTAGCATTTGAAAAGCCTAACAGGAGATCTTCAGCCACGAACGAAACCAAGTATCGTGGTTAGGCATGTATATATAGGCATTATGATGAAAACACGTTGTTTCCTACTACTGAAGTAGTGTCTTATCAAGAAACATTGTCAGCTTTGTATAACAAGTTGTCATTTTCAGGGTTGTCTTTCTTCCTCTCCACCCTTCTGCTTCAGTTCATGTGACTGGACTTTGTACCCATTTACTGATAATAAGTGCGCAGCCATCTTCTTTGAAAACTAGAGGCAGAAACTGAAACAATTCCGTGCTGCAAGGTAAAATGCCTCTCCTGCCCCCATATCTATCATTTCTATATAGTTTCATTGCAAACGTTGAGGTTACATGTACTTGGAGTTGATACTCTTCCACAGCTCAAAGCAAATTCTTTATGGCAGGAAATTAGCAATTATGAGAAGGAATAACATATGCAGTGTTGTCTTTTCTTCATTAACTTAATGCAAGGTATTTTATATAAGAAAGAAAAAAATTATGTTAGTAATGTCTACTCTTCTCTGTAAGATACTGTCAACTATAGTGGAATATTTTGTAACAAAGTGCACTTTGTTATTAGGTACTGCAATGGAGTAGAACATTCCCTACCTACAACGGGTTAAGAAGAGTATAAGCTTTACTTGAATAGTGAAAGCATTTTGAACAAAAAAAGAAAGCAGGGTGTTGGTGAACAGCTGTGCAACAGTGGTTTTTCTCTTACCTCTTAAGATCTGGTTGTTTAAAAAGTAATGTTAAAAGTGTATGTAATTTTGATTACGGACTCTGTTTCAAGAATCAAATGGAAATGAATTGTTAAATAGTTTTGGAGTGGGTTAGGTTCTGAAATAAGCTTGTAGTTTTGAAGTGACTCTGGTTTGTATGCGGTGTATGTAATCTGACAAAATCTTTGATTCAAAGGTGGAAGCATGCAAGACTTAACTGTAACTTTTTAAGTGATACTAAATAAATCTAATCTCTTCCTTTGTAATCTCCAACCTGCTAACTGGGGGTAAACACAGGTACTGAGGGGACAGCATCTTTAAGAGGAATCACTGAGATAGAGAGGATGGCAAGGAATAATAGAGAAAGAGAAAAGACAAGGAAAAAAATATCATCATTTCTAGATAGGTTGTGTCTGCTGGGCTTAAACAGAAAGACTACATTCAGGCAACCACACTGAGACAAGAAGAAGGAGGATGAAAGAGGAGAAGCCTGTTTAAGCAAAACAAGTGTTGAACAGAATCTGACCAGATGTAATGCTTGCTATGCAGTTTTGTAGTGACTCACTAATAGTATGGATTCCGTACATTCTCTTTTCTTCCAAACGTATTTTTTGCTTCTACCCTTAGGGTGCTCCCCAGGTGGAATTTAGTAAGTGCAGACCTGTGTTAAATCCCTGTCAGACCAGCAGCTGAGGCTGCATTAATACCAGGAGAGGCACCATCACCAACAGGGAGCACTGTATACTGCTGGCCGGTGGAAGAGCCTATGTTGTGGAAAGAGAAGAGGAGGCAACCAGCCAGATGCAGCAGCAGCAAGACTAGTAATGGCAGAATGGTGGTGATAATAGCAGTATCTGGGCAAGCAGAATTGGAGAAATCGAGCAGCTGCATCCAAGAGGTATTCAGCCTGAGTTCAATAGCACATTAATACAAGATTCTTGAGTAGGAGTGGATTTGGAATAGGATAAGGCATGGTTTAGAAATGTCTCTTCTTGATTGAATGAGAGGAAGTTTGGGGGTGAGGAGGAATGAAATAAAATTAGTTTAGGGTGAGAAGAGGGGATAGGGTGAGATAGGGATAGGAGGAAGATGGGATATTTGAGATGAGTTGTTAAGTGCTTTAACAAGAATTGTGGCTATGGCATTCTGAGCTGTGAACATACAGGTTTGAACTTCTTCAGGTTCACAGTGGTAGTGATCTTGGATTTTTCACATCCTGGACAATTTTTTTAAATTAAAAGGTAATGGTGTAAAAATGGCATCTTCTTTTTTCTGCCATGCTAAGGAATCAGTTGATCAGCCATACTCATAAGGAAATCTCAGGGAACAGAGATCAGACAGACCTGTTTTCCTCTGACATTGTCTTAAACTAGCCAGATTGGTGGTTATACGGTGTTGTATGTGACTATGCTTTCTGCAGGAATCCATAGTGTTATAAAATTTATTTAATTAGAAGTCAAAGTCAGTAAGCTAGAAGGCTACTTTTTTTTTTTTTTTTGTTAGTGTTTCTATTCTGCACTGCTGACAGAACTGGCAACTATGATGAAGAAAATTAAAAGCTGTTGACATGGATTAGTCATTTACAGAAGTTACTCTCACCTATATAAGAAGCGTCATGTCTCCAGTTCATATAAGGTATTATAATAGACAACTGGATATGTTGTCTATTATAGCAGTTGTCTAATAATAGCAGTAAAGTATTAGTCCTGAAAAATGCATGTTGGACAGAGAGGCTGATATGTTCTTTTTCACTGGTGAACAGAATCCATCCTTTAAAAACTTAAGGTAGTGTTGTATCTAAAGGCACAGGGTGAAGAAAAATGTCCTTTCTTAAAAACTTATTTCAAGACATTATGATATGATTGAAAAAGCATGTTATTCACTTCAAACATACTTGCAGCATGCTCCAGTCCGGGCCAAAAGATAATGAGACCCCTGGAGTTGTAACTGAAAAACTGTTCAAGTGTTAAAAGGAAATTAATACTGGTGTACCACCAGAAAATGGAAAAAATGCCTTTTTGGAATACTTTTTATATTTATTTATGCTCTTAAAATGTCATGCAAAGCAAGGTGAAAATGAATTACTAGAGTATTACTATGTTGGGGATTTGCCTCAGCTCCTATGTGTGAAGGGATGGTGTTCTGTTTTAACAGCAAGAATTTACAAGTCTCTATGAAAGAGAGAAAAAAAGAACTAGAGAAAAGAAAGAGAAGGGGAGGAGAGGGAAGGAGCAAGAGTTTTCTACTCACACAGGGGAGAAGGAACCTTGATACATTGTGGCTTGCATTGCTGTTTTTCCTGTATTGCAGTAATATGATATATGCACGTCTACACTGTTTATTCAAGATTTTTTTTTTCCCTGTCAGACTCTAAGGACCCACTTAGCCTGTTCTTGTATTGTAGGCAGATATTTTTAGTCTTAGAATTATTTCCTGGTTTAGATATCCCTTATTTTAA
The DNA here is from genome assembly GCF_965231255.1 of Vanellus vanellus. Classification (NCBI taxonomy): domain Eukaryota; kingdom Metazoa; phylum Chordata; class Aves; order Charadriiformes; family Charadriidae; genus Vanellus; species Vanellus vanellus. The sequence goes on along the minus strand of NC_138905.1, from coordinate 142,040,189 downwards.
GACTTTAATTCTAAATGTTGCCTAATCCTATGATGTTTAAATTCTATCCCTCAAATATTTCACCAAGCTAAGTATATTCACTATTTTTATTATTTTTTTTTCTTGATGGGGGAGTGAGTCAGTTATACCTTTGTATACTTACTGAAATTAGTAAATGATCAAATCTTAGGAACAGGGATAAAAAAGTTGGCTAATGTATATGCCTTATTTTGTAAATGTCTTTGTCCTTTAGCTTGCACACTTTTTAGAAGATTCTGATCTATGTAGTTTGCAATGAGGCAGCCACTATGCAGCTCAGAATCCTTCTTTTCCTAATTGTACAAGTGTTCTTTCCAGGATAAGTATTTTCCTGGTTTGTAAGACCTTCTAATTTCATAATCCTTGCCTTTTGTTTTCAAACCTGTTTTCCAATGATTGTATTTGATTTTAAAGCTATTTTGTACTTTTAGTCTTTACAATGCCTAATGCTAGTGGAGTATCTCTGCATTAGAGCTGGTTGGAAAATGACTTACCATCTCACTCCCTCCCCCCCCCCCCCCCATTTCTGAAACTTTTTTCACCATGTTTATTGGGGAAAAATAAACATTATGAATGGATAATTCTATTTTCCTTGTTCTAATTTTGCATTAGGTCATAAAAAATGGGTGGTTTGGGGGTTAATCTTTTAATCCTTTTCAAAATAACGAAGTAATAATATCTCCCAGCCCATAAGAACAACAGAAGTGGTTTGGTTTCATCTTGTAAATGCTAAACAGGCTATTTTTCTAGATGTAAAAGTAACAGAGAACAATTTCATTTTTAAATTGCTACATTCAAAAAAAACCTTTTTTTTTCTTTAAAATTCCTTTTTTTTTGCCCACTAGAAAGTTTTTTGTTAAAAAAAAATTCCAAACAGTTTGTTGTGAGACAGGTTCATGACTATTTGCGGAATGAGGACATAGCATTCTCTGAATATTAGTTGTATGACATAAGTTTTCCCTTTGTTTCAGAAACAGTAGAGAAGGAACTTGGTTTTCAATAAGCAGTTACACTTGTTTATTTTAAATGTCTCTTACATGTGCAAATTAAGAGGAAGGAGGAGCTATTCATTTATGTCTTGTGAGCCTCCTTCTTACACCAGCAATGCCATAAGTCAGTTGATCTCGAATTATTTTTTACTTAAAACACTTTGCCATTTCTCTCCCTGGTAAAGGTTCACTCTTAGAATCTAGATGGATTGGGTCACAACAAAGAAACTTTTGGCTAATGGTAATCAATGAAAGTAATTTGCCATTGGATCCATTTATCCCTTTTCATTTTAAATGTGGTGGGTTGGTCCTGGCTAACAGCCAAGCACCCACAAAGCTGCTCACTCTGTTCCTCCCTTCCCCAGTGAGATAAAGGAAAAAATAGGAGGAGCGGGAGTGAGAAAACCAATGGATTGAAATAAAGACAGGGAAATCACTTACCAGGTAATGTCGTGGTCAAAACAACTTGGGAAATAAGTTATTGCCAGTTAGCATAAATATTTAATTACCGATTGGAGTACTGAGAAACAATAAAAAAAGACAGACATTTTAACACACAGAAAAAACACCTTTCCTCCCACTTTCCCTGGCTCAACTTCAGATTCCTGTCTTCCACCTGCCTAGTCTCCACTTCACACCTTCACTCCAAACGTCTCCTCTTGCTGTGTTACTGGTGCAGGTTGCACTCAGTCCCTTCAGTGAGGCAATGGGTGGCCCAGGAGGACAAAGTGTTTTTTCTTCTGTGACAAGGACCTCATGAAAGAAGGTAATACGGTCTAGTAATGACTGGCCGTCACAGGCTGTTTTGGTTGCCTTGTGTGTAGCCCTTAGGCAAGAGGGCAGCAGGGAGTAGGCTGTGAACCACATAGTCAGGCGGAGCTCACCGTCTGTTGGTTGGTAACCTCTGACACAACACCTTCATTGAAATATCATCTGGCTCAAGTAACAGTGGGGAATTTAATTTCTATTTTGTCAGAACTCCGTCAGAGATAAAGTTTATTTGTCTGATCAGACTTGTGGTTGTAACCTATCCAGGGTTGGCTATAGCTGACTTCAATCAGAGAATTACCAATGTTCCTATAAAATAATCCTTGCTGTTGGATGTAATCACTCATATCAAATATCTTTTGTTTGAGAGTAATGAAAGAATAAAATATTTAAGGTGGAATATTCATCAGATTGCTGTGCAATCTGGAAAGGAAAAATACTTATATGCATCCCTTGGAGCAAAATTTTGCAACTAAAACTTATGAAGAGTTGTCCCTGGTTCTCAGATTTCAGTGGAATTACTCACAGACTAAGAAACTGTTACACCAGTAAGGTTGGTAGAGCACATTATACTAATTGTAAAATGTAGTGGTTTTTTGTTACACAAAGTTGTTTTTTCGTATTTTATGCTGAGTGCATAGAACAGGCAACCCACCATCAAGGTAGAATTTATTTTATGTAAGTTTATTCCTTTTGTATACATCTAGTCTAAAGTATGTGCTTAGTCTGTCTTTCTAGTCTGAAAAGAGATCATGAGCATCACTTCCAACATTTCATTATACCAATCTTAAGAAGAGATGAATCATCCTCTTACGGTGCCTGTCTCTTCCTATTAATTAGAGAGGAAGCCTAGATAATTAGCTCAGGCTAAATGGGTAACTTTAAGATGAATAAATTCAGGTGGATTGGGTTGCACCATGAGTGCCTAGTTGATATGGGCTGTCTAGGCATTTCACTTCTACATGGGTAATATTAATATTGGCTAAATGCAGCCTTTTCTCAATTTTTGTGTCTGGTACAATCACCTGTATTGAGAGTCCTTGAGTGTTATCATAACGCAAGTATAAATAACAGTAGAGCTGTTTTAAAAATAATAATCCCACACTTTGAGAACAAATTAACGCAAATACAACTTCTCTTTTCTTTAAATGAAACAACCTTTTGGAAATAGTATAACATAATAGTAGATCATTTTATTGATGTGCTGCTTGCTAGCTTTATGTAGCAAAGAAAAATTAACTGTCCGTCTCACTGCAATTCCTCTGGTAAGCCACTTCGACTAGAAAAGTGGTTATAGATAGAGGAAAATGCAATAATATTATATTATAAAATCCAAATCTTTGATCTTTACAGACTCCAGAGGATGCCAGTGGAGAGAGATGTTTTTTGGGGGGGTTGAGTTTTTTTTTTTTTCTCCTGTTAGGTTTCATGTTTTCCTTTGATAGGCATTTAAAAACTACCATTTTGGTCAAAAAGGCTTAGAAACTGCTTTCAAATTGAATGAAACTAAAATCTAGTGTTAAGTGGTTGGCCATTTGTCTTACTGTCCCTCCAAAGACTTACAGCAGGACTTAGATACCAGCCTTCACATGTGTGCACTATACCTGTGGAGGCACTGTATTGGTGGAGTTTAGTGTCTCAGTCCAAAGTTACGTGTAATTAGACTTTCTTTTTTTCCTTTTTAAAGATTTTGTGGATTGTTACGTTGAATATGAATGGAAACTCAGAAGAGACTGGTTTGGCTATAGTTAGGTGAGGGTGAAGAGTTCGCAACCAGTCAGTGGGATGAAGCTATGGTTTATATGTTGATCCAATTCAAATGGACATAGTGAAACCCTTCTGTTAATTCCATGTGTAAGACTTGTAGTCCCGTAGAGTTATATAGTCTCTATCTGCTTGCTTGTCATAAAAACAGAAGTACAAGGTTTTAGTCTCACAAGTTCTTCTTTGTGTCCATTTGATACTCTTGAAACAGGCAGTATCAAAAATAGTCATTTCACACATCATCTAGCTCTCCTACATTAAAAAAACCCTGACTCAACAGCTTTCAAAACTATTAATTAAGCTAGATATCATGGATGGGTTTAGCTAAGCCCTCAAAGCATGTAAGCAAGTGTCTTGTTGCATTGGTTATTATAGCGTTACAAAGTTCTTATTCTAATAGGCACACACATTAAACCAGATACTTTAGTATATGTCAACAGCTTTGCTTATGCCAGTAAGCATCATGTAATTCTTACTGAAGCTGGTATGGATTTCAGAAACAAAGCTTTCTTATCTGTCTCATCTTTCTGTTCCATCAACATCCAGTGGTAATTTATTACATATTTACACTTAACACAAAATGTATGCAGAGAGATACAGACCTAAAATCCTTGTGAAGTGGTGAACCATAAAAACAGAGCAGAGTTGCATCCTTCATACATGCTCATTGCGTGTGTAATTACTGAATCTGAAAGACTTCCCTTAATTGTTTAGAACAGTTGCCTCATTTCAATCAAGTGACATATCACAGTCACTAGTAGTTACTCATGAATAGCTTTTTTTTTTCATAGAATCATGCAATCATTTAGATTGGAAAAGACCTTTAAGATCATTGAGTCCAACTGTTAACCTAGCACTGCCAACTCCACCACCAAACCATGTCCCTCAGCACCACATCTACCCGTCTTTTAAACACCTCCAGGGATGGTGACTCAACCACTTCCCTGGGCAGCCTGTTCCAATGCTTGACAACCCTTTCGGTGAAGAAATTTTTCCTAATATCCATTCTAAACCTCCCCTGGTGCAACTTGAGGCTGTTTCCTCTCATCATTTTTTTTTTTAAATGGAAAGATTTTTCTGTTTCAGTATGATTTATAACTGGATGACTACCTGTGTTATCTTGTGATTATTCTTTATTCTGTTGCTGACCAGAGCCCATATTCAAAATTAGATAGCTAATGAGCATTTGGCTAACAGAAGGAATATTGTGAAACAGTAATCATGGAAAAGAGTATATGCTTTAATATGTGTATGTAATTATACAGTTTTTTTATTACAAATAAAATAATGGCATTATATCAAAAAAGATAATCTTACTTTCCATTCAGGTTATAATTTACTACCAGAAATAATGTTTATTATTTATTCATACTGCCATTAAGGTCGGTAATTTATTTGAGATGAAACCAGAAAGTTCTTGAGAAACCATTTTAAAAAGATGCTTCAATTGAACTTACATCTGATGGAGCTGTGTGGCTTCATCTCTATTTGATTCAGACCCAGTTATTAATCATACTTGAAGAAGAAACATGATTATTTGTTCTGGTGTTTTTCCCAGCTTGTGTTAAGTGAAATTTCTGTCTTAGAATGAGACAACTTTTAATAAATTAAATACGGATTTTCATTTATGTACATAGTTACCAGAAGATGCATATTGAAATCTAATGATATTTTTCAGAAAAGCATTCCAGCTTTTTTACAGGCAGAGATAGCAGTTTACAGATGCAGACAGACCCAGCCCTCTTTGCCCTCACCATGAGAGGGCTGAATGTAAATCAGTTCCAACCCGGAAAACAAAAAGTCGTCCTAATCTGGCACTGAATCTGAAGTGCCTAACCAATAGGTAGGATGGAAGATTTCTGTGTCACTTAGGATTTGCCAGGAAAAAAAAAAAAAAAAAAAAAAAAAGATAACTAATAAGCACGTCAAATGTGCCTGAACCTGAGGAACCAGGAGGAGCACATCTGACTCTGAGGGCTGGAGAGGATTCTGAGAAGGTACCTTACCAGGGAGGAAGAGAAATAGCAAAATATTGAAAAATCAGCATTCAGAAATAGTGAGTTTACGCTATTAACAAAAAATAAATATTAGAAGCAATCATATTATTGAGATTGAGTTACCAGTGATCAGTTAGGATGCCTTAACTGACTTTTTGCATGGTCTTAGCTTGTGGCAAATGCAAAGCAGGGTTTGTTTGTCTAAATGAATTATCATTAGGAGCAGGCCAAAAGCGTATGGTTTTCTTTCTCTTTTCATGGTCATATGACATAAAAGATGCAACAGATATGTCCGACTTGTAAGAGAAGAATTAATTGAGAGATTTGAACAAATCTTAAGTTGGTATCAGAAAGTTTTAATAATATATTTAGTATGTTACTTTAAGATATGTTACAATTTAAAAACTTTTTTGTTTCTTATGAAGCTGAGGAATTTTCATTTTACAGAATCTTATGGAGGGCACGGTTTTCTTCTAGTTTGTTTATTTACAGTATTATTTTTATTACTCAGGGAAATTTTTGGAGTTCTGGCATTCAGTTAAGCAAGGTAATTTTTTTTTTTTTTTTTTTTTTGCATACTGCTTAAGGATAGCACAGCATTTTTTAATGAGGTGAATATCTTTAAATGTTGCTTATTTCATCAGAAAATGCTGTACCTTCAAGGATAAAGTGTATTAAGCATTTTCTCAAAGGGTTCTGTTATATTAAAAGAGTAATTTGGAGATAATTTGCTTAATCAAACTGAATAAAAATGCTGGAGTTGGGAAGAAGAGTTTGAAAGAGTTTCATATCATCCTTCTTGTAAGAGATGCATGTGTCTGTAGTAACCAGGGTAAGGACAGAACAACTAACAATATCTAAAGCCAGTTATCCCTGGGGGGAGAACCCAACTCTTTTGCTTCTATATGATCTGCCAACATTTTTTTTAATGTAGAAAAATAAAACTTAAAAGAGGTGTTTGGTAAATCCATATGAAATATCAACAAATAGTGGATTATGTCTGTTATTTGTTTTCATCCATTTGTTCTTACACATTTACACTTAATTTGTTTTAGTGCAAATAAAAAATATGTATTAGAATCCAAATAATGTTATTTGAAGATACATAGCAAAAGTAGGATATGTGTGTATATTCACCCACGTGCATGTGCAGACGTGTATATTGACACGTCTATGTATGTACACATGTATATATGTTCATATGCAATGATTAAATTATAGTAGTTTGAAATAGCATGTGTGAAATCCGAATTCTTATATGGCTCGTTGTAACAAGTTAAGCACTTTCTTAATCTAATCAATTTAGCAGCAACCTTGGGAACAAAGCAGGTACTATTATATCACAGGGAAAGTGAAGCAGGGAGTAAAAACTGCAATTATGTGTCCTACAGGCAATTAAGGAAAAATGTTGCCACCTCAATCTAGAACATAAGTCTTCAAAGCTGAAGCTTATTGCTAGATGTTGTGGAAGTTAAAAAAAAAAAAAAAAGAATATTGATTTAATGCAAAAAAAAAAGTTAATTGGTTCAAAATGAACTAAAACAAATGCATGAAGGTAAAGAGATCCACGGGGACCTACTGAATACAGTGGTCTCTTGTCTAAAATACACTAAATACTGACTGCCAAAAGCAAGAAGGGCACACTAGTAGAAGAATATACGTGCCAGGTTTCTTATGTTCCTTCCTTAAACATTTGGATTGGCTGCTGTTGGAGATAAAATGCTAGGTTAAGCGAAAGCTTCATCTGATTTGGTGCTCACTTTCATGTTAGGTCTGCACATGCCTGTCTTTTCACCATTAAAAAACCTGGATTGACACAGACGAGCCTCAGCATTCTCAGAGCTTCATTCTTCTCACGTCCTTCCCTTTTTGCTCCTCCGAATTTCTTTGCTGTTGTCCGTTCCACTCAATTTCATCCATCCAATTTTTCTTGCTTTCCAAGCACATCCCTTCAAGATGCATGAAAGTCTGCTGCAGAGAGAGAGTACACCAGAGAAATCAGAGTTGTTGAGATTAATTTATTTTTTTTTCCTGTTTCCTTGTTGATTTCACTTCAGGGACATGATATCAGGTGGAAGCAAATAGCCCAATGCGTGAGGGTGTCTGCAGATACTCCTTCAGACTGGAGGAGTATCCAGCAACACTGTATCAGAGACATCTTTCAACAACACTTTTTTTGTTGTTGATTTGCAAAATGAGAAACGGAGGTGTCAAATGAGGCTAACTTCTCCAGGAGTTGATCCAGACCATAAGAGATTTTCAGCCACTTTGCAAATGACAATGATCCAGTTGATATTGCGCACAATTATTGTTAACTTTGCTGTGTAGGTTTATTTAAAAATATTATATGAAGAGGCTATGTAACATATACAGCACAAGATTTTAAATTTTGACCAAGATGTTTAATTTTCGTAGGTACTTCGGTGAATTTCCTGCTGATGTTATCTCTACACAGACTTGAAATTGCACTAAATTTAGATAAATTGTAGTCAGTTAATTTCTAAGATATTTCACTATTTTTTTTTAGATTTCTTTCATTCTGGAAAATAAAGAACAGCTACTACTCCGGTTTCCAACAGTAACTTTGCTCAGTAAAAGGAAAATTAAAGTTCTTTGTTCATTACAGGCTAAAGACCTCACACGTATTCAGAAAGACTACTCTCCATAGTTCCATACCTTCTAATTAAAACACAAGATGTTTCGCTTGGACCAGTTGAATTAAACCTTGGAATTAGTGTTTGTGAAACTTGAAAAACAGCTAGCTTTGTGCCTTTAAAATGGTGGTATTATTAGTGGCAGAAATATATATTTCTAGGTTTTATTCAGGCAATGTGAAGCCTACAGCAAAACTGAGGGCATTCAGTAATTCTGTGAAATAAATGTGCAGGTCCTGTGAGCATCCATGCAACTCTGTGTACCATGTCACCAACATATATGTCACCCTTTTCAACACCCCTGTTGCCATGGACCTTGAGACCCTCTCAGTCTGAAGAGTGGAGTAGGAACATCAGATATGGCAGCACGTTGTTCCTATCCCGTGGGCGCAGTGTGTTAGCTGTTCTCGTGCGAGGCGTGGGAAGCAATTCACGCCCGTTTATCCTTTCAGGGAAGAAATATAGATCTACTGCACAGATTTAAAGTCTGCACTGTGGCAGGTGCTACACAGCTTTATTAGTATGGTAATTTGATGAAGGTTGGTTAGATGCATCCCACCAAGCAGAACTGTGTTTAGTATTTTAGTCTTAAAGTTTGTGTATGTGTTTTCCATGTCTGATACGAAGTAGATTGCTTCCCATGAAGTGAACCAGGTAACGATGAGTTGCCGCAGTGATAAGGCTGGCATCTTTAGGTGTTGTCACCTGAAGTCATAACCAGAGCTGTTGTGATCAAAGTGAGGTCAATGGGTTTTAAAGTGTATGTTAAGCAGTAAAAATCAGCAAATATACTTCTTAGTGTTTTATCTGTATGTGAACAAGCACTAAAAGAGTCAAAAACCTCTTTGCACCTATAGTTTCTGACAGAATGGCAATAATGAAAGTTGGAAAACAGAAGTCCCAGTCTGTCTTGGTTGATCCCCACTATCTTCATGTCTTCTCACTTGTGTCAGTCCCGAGTCTTATCTTCATAATCTCTTCTTTCCAATCAGTTCCCTTCAGCTTCCTTAGTCATAAATCCTCATCAATTTCATCCCAGACACTCCTAGTTCTCTCACCTCATTCCTCAATTTGTTCTCCTGTCCACTGTCATACTATCCCTTCCAGTTTCTTAAACCCTCTACCATTTCTCCTCCTTTCAACCTGCAAATCTCACTCCAGCTGGGTCTGAAGCTCCCCTTCTTGCTCTTTATTCAAGTCAGTTCAAGTTCTTCCAGTTCTGACTACCTCCTCTTGTCTACAGGTACTTTTACCCACCACACCTCACTAATTTATGAATCTCTGTCCCTTGATGTCTAGTCTCTTTGTACCAGCTCTTCCAGTTCTGGCTTCTTTATCTTCTCTCCATTTACTTTTATCTGCCATAACTCACTGACTTACAAGTTCTTTTCTTTCTTGACCTGCTGTCCCCATTCTCTCTGGCAATCCTCATTTCTGGTTCCTTTTCCTACCCTTTCACTTTCAAAATTCTACATCAGCCTTGGTTTTCTCTGCTTTCCTTCTTGTCCCAGCATAATCCAGAGTGCAGGTATGACTCATGCCACATCTGCATTTGCAAAAAGCTACCTGCATGCAGAAAAGATAGAAGTATTACTAGGGGCAAGAGAGACAAAGTCTTTGTTCTTTTTTGGTGTATATACCTGGCACAGTCCACCACAGCTTAGAGGCACTCAATTTCAGCCAGACCATAGTAAATGCAGTTTAAAACAGAGCTATGACAAGTCCATGTTTAGGTAAAATTACACTTATAGCATGCACATCCACAAATAAACTGTGCTTTTATCATAAAACCACGTGATGGTATGTAGTATTGTGTACAATATGTTCTTCTCGTTTTAAGTTGTATATATCATGACCATTGTTTGTAGAACATTGTGATATGATATCAAATATTTTTACATAATTTTGCTATAGGCCCTGATATTTAAAACATTTGTGAAGATCTTTTTCTTAAACATTCCTTTCAATAATTTGGCAGTGCATTTCATTATCCCCTTTGTCATAATAGTTATTCTTGTCAACAAACTTGAACAACATTTTTTTTTCCTTTACTGAAGAGAAATTCAGTCATTTAATTCAGTAGCAGAATTGATTAACTTTTTTTCTGCAATGAACCTTGGAAATTTTGATCCTAAATGATTTCAGTTTCTGTGTTCCTCAAGTCACATTTATACCCAAAGGAAAAAAAAAAAAACACCCTTATTTGCACTCATGATTTACTGCTGGGTAGTGCATCTTTGTATGCAAAAGTATTGTCACTGATGTTTCACTAATTCTTTGTTCATTGTTATTTAAAGGCTTCATCTGTGTAAAACTGTGGAAGAAAAGATTAGCTATATAATAAAAGATGCATTTTTATTTTTAAAAAATATGACAGAGAAAATACTGTAAAAAAACCCACCCTTATAAGAAAAAAAGGCAAATAAAAATATACAATCTAATTTTCTCTTCTACTATACAATCCAGGGCAATAATAGGTCTAAGTTAAATTAACAGTCAACTTTTAAAAAAAGCGCTCTTTATGTATTATATTTTCCACTTCTTCTTACATACCAGGAAGAAGATGAGACTCCTTTTATTTCTAATAATTTGCCAGTGTGCCATAAACAGTGTCAATACCCACCATGTTTCAAATCCCAATGTCATTTTACTGATGGCTGATGATCTTGGTATTGGAGACCTGGGATGTTACGGGAACAGAACCTTAAGGTATGATGATATATTTGGGGGAGTCATAGCTTTATTTACTTTTTTTTTATTTACTTATTTTATATTGAGGTTTTTTTAGATTTTAGGTTTTTAGATGTGTAAAATTAAAAACCCCAAAACATTCAGACGTTTGATTCGGTTAACCAAAGTTAATAACCTTTCCAGAGAATAAAATATTTTATCTTTGTTTTCTTTTCTTAACAAGAAAAAAAGACTTATCGATGTATTTATCCTGCTGAAAAGTTGCATCATAAACAGACAATTGAGCAACAAACCAAATAAAGGTAGGTCTAGAGGAGCAAAGTATAATCAGCAATTTTCTTTCAAAATATACATGATGCTAACACTATGAATTAAGCATATTTTTAAGCACATGTGATTTGAGACAAGCTTGTCACTAACCAATTGGAAATAAAGTGCTGATTTTTTTCCTTCATTTTCCTTTATGCTGTAGTCCATAAATTCATTAAAACAAATGTTAATATACCTGAATAATTCAGCAGTGTTCCCCAGTATGATCCTTACTACCAGCTTAGGTATGATGGATGTGTAAACAGCACAAGTTGCACCTAGTCTTTGTGTTTCAGTGGTGCAAAGTCTTTCATCAAGTAAAATAAAATATTCAGGCTGAAAGCACTGTCCTGTCAAATGTTAAATACCCTTGTTCCTGCTAAAGTTAGTTGGAAGGAAAAACTTCTCGTAACTCAAACTCAACAAAAATGACTCAAGTTACAGCTTCTAGTTTTAAACAGGAAAAAAAGTTTATACAACACCGATGCTTGGATCACTCCCCTCCTAAGGAACAGAACTGCTCCAGGAACTATGTTCTCTGATGTGACGATTCAGAATTAGATCTTTGGAGTATGAAGAAATTTTGTCATACTGCTTGTTATCAATAGGTGATATTAGAGATAGCAAAGTAGTCTGTTGGAAAGTTAACGTTTCTGACTGTGCAGACTTAGATGATGGGAGGACCACTGTGCCTCAAGGTCACGGTCATTAATCTCCCAGGTCAGGGACCTACTAGAGCATACCGCAGCTCCTGGCCAGTCTGCATTCCTAGTTTGCTTTCTGCAGTACCAAGGGCACAGAATTTCTTCCTGCAGGAACCAATTTTCACGTGCATGATGAGCCGGGTCACAGACAAGTTTCCCACGCAGACACAGAAACTTGGGTATGCTCCTGGATCGAATACTGCAGACATAGTCATGTCAGACATGTAAACATTGCTAATATGGAGCCTAGCACAGTCATGACCTTTTGAATCTCTGAATAACTGATACCACCACACAACATTACCCCTAGCCAAAAAAATTTTGCTGGGGAATGAGAGAAGTGACACCAAGCAGGGAGTAAGGAAGCACAACCTTTCTCCAGTCTCTCCTCCCCCCATTGCTGAAGCAGAAAGGCCATGTGAGTAGCAAAGTTACAGTTCTGGGTCAAGGAATGCACTGAAAAATATGCAATACAACACGTCCAGGTGTCACGGTTTGGTACTGGCCATGAAGAGTAGATGAAAGTGCGGAAAAAGGTTTTTGGCACAATGCTGCAGTCTCTCAGTTCACTGTTGACACCTAATTTAAAAATATTTGACACAATAGTATTTGGAATTGCAACACCACCATGGTTTTGATAATTTGCATACAGTAAGTCTCAACTTGATTTTCCTGACAGTTTTTGCCTCGGATGCCTTGATCTCACTGTGCCCATTTACAAATAATCATCTTTGTGTATTCTTTTATTTTTTTCTCCTGCACATATTTTTCTAGAACCCCTAATATTGACAGGATTGCAGAGGAAGGAGTGACTCTTACTCAGCATATAGCGGCATCTCCACTTTGTACTCCAAGCAGGGCAGCTTTCCTGACGGGGCGATATCCTATCAGATCAGGTAAAATCCCACTACTTTATATATGAAGATCATCTTTTATTTGCAGTAAACTTTATGCATTTTTTTTCTCTGGCCTTCCTTGAGATCTTTATCATTACCGGGTTAGGTACGGATTTCAGTGACTAATCAAGGTCATTAGAGTTGGTCAGCATTTGAAATCTTCCATATATATGGGAAATTCTCACATGTCAGAAGTGTTAACACAAAAATAAAGCTTTTTTTATTGAGCAAAGTGTTTTTTAAACATACCAAGGAAAGAATCTGATTGCGGTTATTTAATGGAAGGTGCAGCCAAATTCCATCGACTTCCTCCACTGTCCAGTGTGCTCTGCCTGCCTCCCCAGTTGTGTTCAGGCTGTTCCCAGGATGTTGGTGGGCATCCTGAGAGTTGAGTATCACAGAGATGCATCTAGAAAGATGCAATGGACGAATCCAGTGTAAAACCTTCTGCTCAGACGTTTCTGTTTCTAGAAAACCTTTTGGTTTAGGCAAAAAGTTATTTTTTCAGAGGAGGGGTTGAAGGACAGGTCATTAAGGTATTCCAGCAGCCCTTAAAGCTGGGAAGAAGAGAGCAAAAAATCTCCCTCTTCTAAGTATTTTTGTTGCATATCTACCCATACACAGTGTTAAGTATCCTATGAATACGTGCATTTAATAGCTTTTCTTACTTTTAAAGCACCTGATCCAAAGCCCGTTTGAATCAGTAAAGATCCAGTCTGTTTATTTTAGTGTGCTGGGACTGAGCCCCTCAGTGCTTAGCCATACAACTTTAACATTCCCTTAACATCATTTTTAGCAAGGATCATTATACATTAATCAGATCACTTGTTCATTAGTGATAAAACATCCTGTCCTTGCTTCTGGGAATGAAAGCAAGGCAAGACTCTGGAGCCTACTTGATACGTTTGTGCTCATTCAAATCAGGTAACAAGCTCCTGCAAAAGTGCCAGCTAATATAACTTGCTAAATTTTCCATTACATTCAGCTGCAAAGGAAAATTTTATATACCTGTTACAGTTATATTGCTATTAATATTTACTGTAGGTAAAGCCACAGGTCACTTTCCATTATGATCCTTGTTCTTATTTCTGAAAAATTTGCATTTGGACTGATTTCTTTCTTAACTGGTTTGCTCTCAATCATACCTAATCATCTCCATATAGGTGCAAAAATTGAACTTTGTCATAACTAAATTATGAAATTGCTAAATATGAACTACTACCAAACATCAGTGAAGAACTAGTAAAAGAATATTATAGAAAATACTAGAATCAAGATGTGAAAAAAAAAAAAATGTTCCAAAATGCAGTGTTCAATGAGACACAAACTCAGAGAAAGGTAACTATGAAAAAATAAAATCATGGTTATGTACTTTCATTCTGGTAACTTAATGGAATTATACTGATTTCAGTTACAAGAGATCAATGTACATAAATATAAATAAATATGTAATAAATAAAGTATAGATATGTATAGGTGACTGAAACTGCCTAAACTGTTGATCAATAAAGCTAGCTGTGGTGAAAAACTGAAGTCAACATTTGAAGGGTAGGTTGAGCTTTCTTTAATAAACCAGTCTAACGAGTCTTTTTCTCATCTAACCACAAGGGATACCTGAGGGAAGATTCTGGTTGTCTACATCAGTCATGTAACTTTGGCATTGCAATCATCCAGTTGCATAATTCAGACTTCCTGGAGATACATCTGCGCAGATTTGCATAGATAGCCTCTGTTATGTCTATCTATAGTCGGAGCCAGCTCTCATCTGGAATGCTAGTAATCTAATTTTCATGAACCTGAACTCTCAAGTTCCTCATCCTGAGAGTAGTTTATAAGCTCAAGTTTGTGTTCCTCAGACTCTAAGTACATGCAAATTTCTGTGTCTTATTTAGATGTTGTCTTGTTATCTGATACCCAATGCTGCTTTAATCCATTTTGTGTACATTGAATCACGTGTCTTCATGCCATTGGAGCACCGGTCCTCTCCCATCAAAGCTGAGTGCCCTAGCCACTCTTTTTCCCAAATCAGACTCTCTCTTGCTTTTTTTTTGACCTCATGATATTTACATGCCCAGATGGAAGACTGCCCTACTTCAACTCCCGTCTCTCACATAACCTTAAAGGCTTGTTGAAAACCATGTATGAGGAAAGTGGAAGTTCTGAGAGTAGAATTTGGGAGTAATCTTGCTCAGTCCTCTGCTCTATTCCTTCCCCGTGTACATGAAAAATAAATTATGCAAGCTCAACTTCTTTCAGGTATGCTGTATCTCAGAACATCTACAGAAGGGGCTACAGCTCTTTATGTGACGGCTGGCACCACAGTTAAAAGCAGATTTTTTTTTTTACTACTTCTCAATTTCTAGTGTCCATACAGAAAAGACATTGCTCAGCTAAATGGGTGATTGTATCTGCCACTTGCAACGTTTAGTGTCTGGTGGTAATATGTCATTTAAGTAGTGCCACCTAAATCAAAAAAGTACATGCAGAAAGAATGTATGGAAATTTTTTCACTATATTATCCAAGTCTCATTAATTTTCATTGTATTTAGGAATGGCTGCCTTCTCACGAGTTGGTGTCTTCTTATTTTCTGCCTCTTCTGGGGGACTTCCTTCTGAAGAAATAACTTTTTCTGAACTCCTGAAGCAGAGAGGTTATGCAACAGCTCTAATAGGTAAAACTGCATAGATACACAGCATTATTTTTCATTCATTTCAATCAAAAGAACATTAGCTTTCCATATAGGCTATTAAGGGTCTGCATTAAGCTTTTTACCCTCACAGCATAATGAGTTTATTTTTCTGGCACAAAGCTGAGCACATTCCCATACATATGTGAAACACTAATCAGGTACATATGTCTAATTCATTTGTGTAGTTACAGTCTCATTGTGCACGGTACTGGAGCAACATGATGAATAAATTGAAAATTAGTCAAGCTCTTAAAAAGTTTTGAGTGTAAGTAGGAGTTTCGTTACAACAGATACAATGAGGGATCGTTCGCAGGGTACAAGTCAGCACAGTGGTGGGATTCATTTCACCAGTTTTCAAGTATCCATAAAGTAGATGAGGTAGTGCCTGGTGTATCCGTCTGGATTCTCTTCTTAGTCATCAGACAGAAATGGGTGTTTCTAGGAAATTAGTCTCATCCAGCGATAGATGTTTAATATAAAAATGTGTTTCTCTCTCATTATAAAGATAGTTCAGACAACTAACTGTATCATAAATACCCAGTGATGGGTAAAAGGAATCCCACCAGGTGAATATTAAACGTAACTGGAATGAATATGAGAAAGGTATAGCATTTAAATAATGTGATTTTTTTTTCCTAATTTGACCACTGACTTATACCACACTGCATATGTTTTAGAAGATTTTTGTGAAATACAACTTCATGTATATTACATAATACATAATACTTTATGTATATTACATAATATACATTTCTGTATGGGAAACATGTTTAGAGAACATCACACTGGAATTTTACTATATTCTTTTAGAAGCTCGATGCACCCAATTTGATTTTAAAATGTAACAAAAGCTTGCAATTTAGGGTGTAATTTTTGTTTAAAAATCAGGCTGTTTAGCAAGGCGAACAATTCACACCACTGTTCAAAAAATATCCTGTATTGTGTAGGTAACCAGTGTTGATGTTCCTAATTAAAAAATCCTACTTGGCTATACCCCAGTCTTAGAAAGTATAAAATATCTTCATGTCTTAGAGATTCAAAACAGAGAACAAGAAAATCTTAATAGAAGTATATGAAGTGCAGGTGGATTTGAACCGTAGTGCAAAAGCCCCATTCATAATTTGTCATTTTCATCATGGAGTTAATTCCTATTGCTCCATATTCAATTAAAGACTGCAAAAAATCATTTTTCTGTTTGTAATAAGTACTGTAATACAAATACTCATTTTCTGGGGCTGACCTAGTTAATGTTCTTTTTTTAACTACTTTCACTGCAACATGACAGCTTGCCACTTAGATCTCCAGAAGTTATCTCCATGATGCTTAATGAACAATTCTTCCAAGTAGCCTGAATGATAGCTATGAAACCATAAGATGTAATATTACCATATCCTTAGAGTATAATGAAGGCTTCCAAAAATCAAGAAGTGCATTAAAATTAAGGGTAAAGTATATGTAAATGACAAAAAGAAAAATTATGTAGATTTGAAGACTAGACAGACAGACTCTGATTCCCAGCCAGCCCATTTGCTGCCTCTGCTGGTATTCTTATCACATCATATTGGTCTAGGTCAGGGAGTCTTTGCTTGGTTCAGTCTAACTCAGCAGTTCCCAAACAATTAATTGTCAAATCCTGTACTGGTGATGGATTGGCATAAGGGTAATTTGAAGCCCTTCAGTTCCTCAAGCTTGTACTGTCACTTTTTTTTTTTTTCTCCAAGTTTCTCTCCTCTTTACTCTGTAAGGACATCTTTTTCTTTGCTAAATGCATTTTCCTATCTTTTTTATTTTTTTTCCCTTTTCTGAATATATGATTCCTCTTTCCTGATACGTCCCTAATTATATTTTAGATATAAAGCTATTTTATGTATACACTTTTTTACCTCACTGTTTTTCCCTTGTGACACAAAGAAGGTGACATCCAATAGATCTGACAGGAAGAGATGCAGTCAGAAGATCTGCAACAAAACTAAGTTTTCTCGAAAAAGGCAGCTGCATAGAATATGTAATGTTCCACTGGATAAGTATCCAGGAAAGTAGCAAGAAATGTTGATGTTTTGTAGGAAATAGCTATTCATAATGCAAAAATTCCCCTAAAAGTACATGGGTATCATTTTAACTACTGCTATACTCAATTACAGTTCAGTAAAGGTCAACTTTTTCCCATTACTGTTATCCAGTGTGTTGTCTGGCATCCAGGGAAGTTTAAAATCCACCTGTATAGCTTATCTACAAAGTTTAAAATACTAATCGCTAAATTGGGACTGGTACCTTTCCTCCAGAATGAAGTGTTGTAGTATTTGGATGCACCATCACAGTAGTGAGAAATACAAGATTGGCTGAGTCTATGAAGTAGGATTAATAGAACAGTTATTAGTAGAACCAATTAAAATCTGACCATATTAATAATAGATGGATTTATGCTTTACATTATTATTGCTATGTATATCTTATATAAATATATTTCTTTGAGCACATAAAATATTTTTTTGCATCTTGCTCCACATCTTGCATTTTACCATTTATCTGAAGAGCACAAAACCACACCAAAGGAAATATATCCGTATATATAACTCAGTCTTCAGATTGCTTCTTTTTTAACTGTCTGAGGGAAAAGCAGAAGGGAAACATGGATTTTTGCATCCTTTCCAGCATTCTGGGTTCCGAAAAACTGAGTTCCAAACGAAGTTTTTTGGCTGAATAAGACTTGCCTCTTATTTCCACTTACCTTTCATTGCATTGCTTTTGCACTGCAGAAATCTTAATTGTGGCCAAAAGGGAGGGAAAAAAGATGAGGTCTCAAACTATTAAGGTACTCATAATTTACAATTAGCAGCATAAACTTCACTCAAAAGCTTGGTAGAATCTGCTACAAGGCATATGATGGTTCTGTGAAGTGTCCATATACGAAGCTTCACTTGGCAAAGAGGTGAGAGCATTTTGCACCGCTCTGAGATTCAGAAGGGCCCCAGAGCATAAAGCACATTACAATAATCTGTTGAAATGGTAGCTCAGGGCAGGGGTTATTGTCACAAGGAATGAAACAAAACTTGTGTTGTGGCCCCAGTCATCGCTTGGTTTTTCAGAGTAGAGCAGGATCTATCAAATCCCTCTACCTCATCAGCCATTTGAGAGCAGCAATTGTGTCTTTCAGTCGCAGCTGACGACATAATTTTAACCAGTGCTTCTGTTGCTTTTCCCAACTAACCTGCTCTCTGATTTGTTTGGCTTAAGTTGCTTCTGAACAAATCTTTTTTTGAGGCCCAAGTTCATCTTGACATTGAACAATTTGTTGTGCTTGCTGAAACCCTTTCGATAAAAATAGATCCTATTTTTTTCCCCTGTCCTAATTTCTTGTTGCAAGATTCTTCTGCCCTGGCTTGCAATGTCTAGTTTTATTGAGATCCAGTTTAAACAAAGTTCTTTATGTCATAATAAATGACCTTGAAAGTATATTTAATTTCTTTGGGTTTCTTTTTCATCTTTTTTTACTGAAATATAGGTACTTTGAGATTGACAAATAACAGCAAAAAAATAAAAATTAAAGCTTTAAGATCATTTATATTCACAATTATAAGCCTCTACCTTTATTTCAGTTATTTAACTTGATGAGAGTTATTTCATGCTCACCTTGCTACACATCTGCCTTTATGATTGTTCCGTAAAGACAGTCATGTAAACCTAAGAGAATGCATTGAAGCATTTATTTTCCAAAATCTGTGTCTGTGCTTGCCGGGAATGAAATTCAAAGTTGCAGTCTTAGCTGGTCCTTTATGGCACCACTATAACATCTAAAAATTCAGTACAGTGCTGAACAGCATTGCTGTTTTTGTAATCGGACACGATAGTGTTCACCGGACCATGTCAAAAGTAGTGAGTAGAGTCATTCTGCCTGCGGAAAGCAGAATATTGCCTCAGGTAAGGGGCCATCTGACAGTAACGGGGAAAACTTCTGATGGGCTTAGAAAGCTGTAGAGGCCTCCATTTCACTGGCACATAAGCAGACCTGAAAATGCTTTGATACCTGCTTCTGTGATATACAGAAGATATTTCTAACCTAAGACAGTCCAGAGACATATGAGGAGAACTGGACTAAGCATTCAATTAGGCTCAAGATTTCTGTGGTATTTTTCTTCACCTTTGCTGACAGGTGAACTTAGGCACATGATGTTCCCATCCCATACCTTAGTTCTGTCCTTTGTGAAAGAGAAATAATGATATCAAGCCCATTTGCTTGGTTGTATTTAAAAAAAAATCAGAACTAACCCCCAACTTCGCCCTCTTTGGTACTGCAATACCCACAGTTATCATTGCCAAAGGCAGAAGTGCAGGAAGGATATGCTGCTCTTCTAGACCCAGGAGATGCTCGGGACTGTCTGCATCAGGACTCTGTATTACAGATGTGTAAAAACCGGGATGGTTAAGGAAAGGGGAAAATTCTATACATGCTTTCTTTCTTGCACTTCCTGCCATGTCTGTCCCGAAGGGTCTAGAAAAAATATTTCAAATTTATTTGAGCTAGGTTATGGGGTTGAGGACTTATTGGGTTTGTGATTTTTTTTATTTATTTCTTTCAAGATTAAAACCCCTGAATTACTCTGATCATGTTTAGGTATTTGATTCAGAAAAAATAAATAAAATTAGGCCCAGCAATATATATTATCATCTATTTTGTCCAGGGTGACATGTTTTGTCAAATATTCAACACATTTCCATGCTGAGACCAAAGAGCATAACTCAAGCCATAATTTATGTCAATAAGCTCAGCTGAATTTGAATATATTTTTTTAATTATGCATTTGAATTTAAATAACAGCTACCAAACAGTTAGGTCTGTTGCACTAAGCTATGCATAAGCATATGGTAAAGGGTTGTACCTGAGTCATAGAATGAATTATCTAGATATTTACTGTAATCAGCATGAACATAGATTATGCTACTATAAGGCAAATCAGACACACTGTTTTCGTGTGTCAGTCAGTGTCCAACATTATTGCAGAATTAAAATGGTTTCCTAGTGAGACAAAATGCTGTGAGAGATAGTATTTGGTGGTAATTTACTTGTTACTGTTTCTTTTTTTATTTATATATATGAAATATATATAGATAAAAATAATCTCCCTCACTATGTACATATATATAGTGATAGAGATTGGCAATTTCAGAGATTTTGCAATCATTTAGATAATAAATGCCTTGGTAATTTCACTATTCTTGATTTATTTCCTGTTTGTTACCGTGTTGTTGTTTGGTGTTTTTTTAATACTAGTCAATTATGAATGATTTCCAAGAAAAAAATCAGAAAGGATATTTCAATAAGTCCACGTTGGCGCTTCCTAAGAAAGCAGTAGATGCTACTAAACAGTGTTTTCTTATGACTACTTAACTACACACGCACAAAGGCTTCATTTTCAAAGTTAACTGTCTGTCAGGGCTCTGTTGCTCTTCAGTGACCTGCTAGCCCACTCAGAATTTAATGGTCTCCATCAGGAGCTGTGCCAAACGATTTCTAACTAAAATGAAGAGGCAGACGCGAAACAAAGTCTTTGATGAAGGCATAAAGAAAGATTAGATGATAGAAAATCGGCATGCACACAATAAACGCTGGGGGTGGGGGGATATCAGTCAGGTAGTGACAGTTTCGTGTTTGGAGTAGCACACATTATAAGTCGGATGATTTAACTACAAAAATACTCCCTGTCCTTTTCTCTTTGTAGGAAAGTGGCATCTTGGGATGAACTGTGAAAGCAGTAATGACTTCTGTCACCACCCCCTCAGTCACGGATTTGATTACTTTTATGGGCTTACTGTGACCAATTTTAGAGACTGCAAACCTGGCCAAGGCAGCGTATTTTTAAAAGGGGTTCAGAAATCCCTTGTCATCCCAATCCAAATCGCTGGAGTCACTCTGGTCTCTTTGGCAATAGCACAGTACATTGGCCTCCTCAAAGTACCTTTCCAAGCACTGGGTTACTGCTTGTTAATAACGGCTATTTCACTTGCAGTTTTGATCTTTTTCTTTTATCATTTTCGACACCTGAACTGCTTCTTAATGAGGGACCATCAGATTATCCAGCAACCACTATCCTATGAGAACCTTACTCAGAGACTGACAAAGGAAGCCATGCAGTTTATAGGAAGGTAGGTTTCTGACTGTGCTCTAAGTTAATACTGGCATTTCACAGTGACGATGCTTCTGAAAAAGTAGAAAAATAATGTGAAATGGTGGGCGTGAGGAATATGTAATTATATATTATCATCGTTTTTTCCTTTAAAAAATGACTGAATTTAATATTTTTTGTAAAAGTGACTTTTTTGTATAGGGTATGTAATTATTTTCTCCATAAAAATTAAAACCTATCTATGTTTGCATGCTTCAGAAAAAAAAATTAAAAACATCTAACTTTTTTAGGAATTTCATTCTTGAGAATTTAATGTAACTTGAAATATGAAAAATCTTGTGGTGTGACTTTATTATATGAAAGCACGATGCAGAGTCATAATCTGACTTTTCTGCAGTAGGAAACTGTTCTTCATCATTGATTTGGTGCACCCATTAATTGGTATCCATAAGGACATATGTACCAGGTAGTTACTGTGAATACATTCGCATGGTGTCATTGCTGAATGAGAACTTATACCAAAGAATCAGAAGCTAAATTTTCTACACTTAACGACTGCATGCAGTGGTCATCAAGACTGTTAGCAAGAAAAAATGTTTATCTAAATTCTTGATCTCATACTGCAATTTTTCTGTCATTTCTATCATTATAAATATTTGATGTGGCGATCTCTCCTCATCATACCAAAATAATATGTTTTTTTTTTTATCAAATTTCTTTAAGTAAGTCTTCCCAACAATCAACATTCTCATGAGTATTTATAAATAAACTAAAATATCTTTATTTCCTCTTGGCAATGGTGATAGATATTAAGATGCCTTCTCATCTGCATTCTAGCTAATTTAACAGTGAAGTACTTTGTTTACTACAAACTTACACACATACCCCCCTTTGCAAATGGCTGAGAGGTTATTTGCTTAGTGGCCAAGCCTGTGGTGACTTTAAAAGGCTCTTGAGTACATTAACTATATGTTGGCAGAATATTCCATGATTTACAAGTTTGTAATATGCCTGTAGCGATTCACAATATTTTTTATATCTCTGAGTGTTTCATTGATTTCAATGCAATGACAATAAATTGGTAGCTCCAAAGCAGGTGAGTTCAAGATTGGAAATCAATGCTAGAACGCTAGTAACTCTTTTAACTTTATTAATATTCATAAGGGTGTTATTGTATAGCTCAGTCAGTGTTTAGAGCTGGCAAGACAACGTGTCATCTAAGTCAGCATTGCTTTGTTGACTCAGCTGTAGGTAAGTGGCTTTACATCAGCTGGGTGCTTGGCCCCAGTTCTCAATGTAGTTTCCAGACAAAAGTGATGTTAAATTGCAGTCAAGGTTAATAGCACATATTCGTAATTTACAATAAACTTTGTTACAGGAATGCTGCAATTATAGAGAGAATTATAACCCAGACAATTCAGAGTCAGTGTTAAGTTAAAGAATATCCAAGCACATGAATGTATTGAGAAGCAATTAGGGCATTCGAGCAATCTTAACTGTGCCCTGTAGTGAATTCACATGCAAAGTATATGACCATAAAACTTGCTCCTGGGGC
Organism: Vanellus vanellus; assembly: GCF_965231255.1. NCBI lineage: Eukaryota > Metazoa > Chordata > Aves > Charadriiformes > Charadriidae > Vanellus > Vanellus vanellus. Next base: position 142,017,032 of record NC_138905.1, on the reverse strand, counting down.
TGGGAGTAATTAGATTAATATTCACTGAACTGATCTGTCCTATATATTAGTGCGAGCAACAAAATCAATATTTGATTTGACACATTGGTTTTGACATTATATAGTTCATACCTGTGAACTCCAGTGCACCAGTAGACCATTGCTTTTATGACTAGTCTACTGACTTCGGCCATTTGTAGGGGAACAGCCGTCAAGAGGCAACCAGCTTGCAGCAGCAGTCAGACATCTGGCAGTCATACATCAAAGGCCACCAGGTTTTTGGAAGCCGCAGTTGCTCCATGGCTTTCTTGTCGTTCCACTTCTTTCAGCGAGCAGTCTGCCTCAACCCTCCTTTAGTCACACGTTTGCCTCAACACTTGATTTGTCATACAGGCTTCTTTTGTTCAAGTAATACAATAAGTAGCAAGCGCAGTCCTGTACACCAGTAATCCCTGTGCACAAGTATACCAGAGTTCAAACAATCCTGAACTTGAAGAGTTCAGAGTCATTCACCTTAACTGTTCCTTAATACATTTTATCATCAGCTATCATGCCTGTTTTAATTGGTTAATTATCTTTACAATAAATATATGATGAAGCTCCAGTCTTCAACAGTGCTGGCTCTTCCTATATGGCCCCTTTAATGCTTTACTTATATATAATATATATGAATGTATATATAGTTATATATATATAACAATTACAACATGGGTCTTTTATATATGTTTGTTATACCTACTACCTGTATTACCTTTATAAGTTCTTCACAGTTCAGGCCATGGAATTCCTGACATTAATCCCTTTTCTACCTATTTCTCAGTCATATTGTCAGCTTTATGACTTCTTACAATCTACGTAATAATTAGATTTAGTATTTTTCAAGTCTTGTTATAATTTCTTCAGAGCATATAGCTGTATGCTTTTACACTTACTTTGGTCTGTTTTTTTGAGAGGTGGTATTGTATTTGTTCTTCCTTAGTCTTGGATATGTGTATTACTTTTCCTTTGTTCCTAGGTAGATTGAAAGAGAGCAAATAAAATAGTCGAAGTTCAGAAATGGCATTGGAGAAGTATATATACAATGTACAATTATAAGTGTCAGATCCAGTGTGTGAAAAGAAATACTAATTTAGTTCCCCACCCTAATGTAAGTGGGCAGGTGTGTTAATTCTAATTACTTTTTCCCAAGAGCAAACGTGTAATATTGTATACCTATCAGAACATTCTCTAGACGTTCCAGTATCTTTGAAAGTCAAATGGATTCTAATTATTTCATGTTAAGTTCAATGTGGTTGTCACTCATGTATCTTCAGCATGTCCTTTAATGACCAGCTGCACAGACAATCCAGATTTGGAAAATGCCAGAAACCTGTTTTTAACATATCAGAAATTAATGAGACAAAAGTGATAGCTCTGTGATACAGAATACATCTCTGATGATTTTGGATAGCTGATCACAGTTAATATTTTTTTTTTTTTTAAGAAAAATCCTAATCAATTCTAACTTCTGAAAAACGGTATTTGCATACAAACATGTTTATATTCAAAAGCTATAGTGAAGATATACAATTTTCATGCAGATTTATTTTTTTTAGTCATAGATTGCATAACCATAATATTCAAAACTTTGTGATGACAGTTAATAAAATTATAATTTTCTTTTTATCTATCTCATCTATTTCAGTCCTTGAATCACTTACAACACATATTCAAATTTATTTTCATCTAATTTAGCAGACTGTGGTTTAGACTTTTTCCATATATCACTAGGTCTTAAGATCAGGCAGTTGGCATGTTGTACTGGAGTTAGAGTTCTGAAATCTATAAGAAATCTATAAGAAGATTCTTTATATTTTACATCAAAATACAAATTATAGAGAAGAGTTTGTGTATCTTTATATACACACGATGTATATGTGCACGTATATTAAAAAAAGGGTAGTAACATATAAGGTGTAACAACTCTGCTGGATCTTCATGCTTTTTCTCAGCCCTCTGCTTGTTCCTTCTGAACAGAAGAACTAACATATTTATTCATATACTTTAGGGTCATCTGAAAATGGAAGATTTTAGTCATCTAAGTCATTTAAGAATGATTAAGGACCTCACTAGTTCTGCGCTGAGTGATAGACTGCATTGTAAATGGAACACTTCTAAAAAGTGGAAGATATGTAAACTGGGCTCCAAAGTTTTGCAGGACACAGGGATTTAGTAACGAATATAATCTGTAGTAGGTGAGAAATTTCTTTTTTTTCCCATACTTATGAGAATATACTTTTTGAAGGGGAGAAAAAAAATTATTTACAAAGGACATAAAAGCAGACATGAATTGTTTGCCTTAAGCATTTAAAGGAGGAAATAGGCATGAAATTAGAGATGTCGAAAGTACCTTGGCTATTTGCATGAAAGAATCATTTCACAAATGCAGATATAGTAGAAACACATCCCACTTTTAATATCTTCTAGAAAGACTCATGTTTTCCATATTTTTACATTTTTTCCCCTTTCTCACTCCATTTTCAACACCTTTTTTGGTTTTGATAAGTTACCCCCAAGTGGTTTGGAGGTTTTTATTTCTGATTTTGAAAAATTTTGAAAATATGAGATTTGCTGTTTAAAGTGCATCTTTTGAAAAAGTAAGATGGACATATTAATTCATGGATTCGTTCATACTAACAAGGATTTTAACACTGTTAGAGGCAAGAACAAAGAAGAATCCAGCTTGTAGGACAAAGTCCTGCTTTGATAAAACTAAGCCAAGATTTACCTTTTCCTTCTGCAGGAACAAAGATTAATGAAGTGCATTCAGCCAGTCCAGTCACAAAGCGTACTGTCTAATTGGTGATCTAATTTGGAAGTAGAGGAGGGAGCCATGGGGAATAAGCACTGCATGAATTTATCCACTGGGGGGAATATTGAATAAGAATATTTTTATTAAAGGAGAGTTACAGGAGAGGAAAAGTTAGGTTTGCACCTGCCTATATTGACACACTGTTACATATTTGTGTTGAAAATATATCTTCAGATTATATATGTCAACATTTTTGTTTTCTTTCATTTTAGCTGTGACTGGTGCACTGTGACTATGCAAAAATGACATTCTCATTCAATAAGTTTTATTAAGTTGTATGTACATATCCTTATAAAAAGTAATATATTTTACTCCTATATCTATTTCAAATAGTTCTTTGCAGACTATTTCAGTCCTATGGGTGAATTAGCTGGAATTTATAAGATTTTGGAGATTACAGAAGCAATTCTTAATCCAGTTTTAGCACAGCACAGTGTTTGCCCAGCTCCGGCAAAGCCAAGTATATCTGCTGTCATAGTTAGCTGCTGTGAATCATATACCTTCACTGGTATAGAGGGTGTAGTAGTCTAACGGGTTAAAAGTATGTGCTTTATGGCAGAATGTGAGAATAATTTCACATCTAGCAAAAAAAAATGTTGTTCAGAAAGATCGTGCTTGTCCATCACATTAAAGGTTAATTTAGAATTTATTGTGAAAAAATAAAATGGAGTCCGTGGTCCCATCTCATTCCTCACATAGAATCATACTTGAAATCTTACTTTGATTTGACAACCGCAGGCCATCAAATTCAGAGCCACACCTGTCGCTCTGCTGCAGTGGTCTCAGATTCACATCAATGCACAGAAAAGCAAACAAAAGTACCCAAGGAGTTTTCAATCCAGAAAGTATTTAGAACAAAATTGCACCAAAAAAGAAAAAGTTAAAAGACCCATGTGTGAAGCACAAAGTCAGATTAATTGTAACTTGCTCTCTCACCCACTTTAAAGCTGTGTTTTACAGCTCAAGCCTGAACTAAAGCCTTGAGGAATGTAAAGACTCCTCACACTAAATAAGAAGAACCCAGTACTATGCAATGCAGAGGAGCCACCGGCAAGGTGATGCATTTAGATGTTTTCAAGATCGGTTAAACACACATTAAAGAATGTCTTATGTCAGGTGTGTGTAATCTCTCTGGCTACTCAGTAGATTGAAAAGACTCCGTGATTCATGTTGGATAAAAATTTTTACTGTGTCTGAGTAAGTGAATCTCAGATCTTTTCAAACTGAAGTTCACTGTGTTTGAACTGTGTAGAAGATAGTGGCAATACACTTTTGAAGGAGCTGTTTACTGAAGTGGTTCAGGAGTTAAGCTGTTATTGTCAAATTTCTCCCCTGCCTACTAGCTGATATTGTCATTCCATTTTCAAGGTCATGGTAAAGGTAGTCAGTTATGATTCTCCTCAAAGAGTTTTGGCAGGAGATAAATAGCTGCCCGTGATCTTTTATAGGATATTAATAGGTGAGACACTTCTCCACTGACAGCGAGCTGTCAATCAGATCCTGTCAATTTGAGTTGCAAAGAAGAGAATGATGTAGTGCCCTTCTATATCAAATTGATTCAATGACTCTTCAGGAAATGTAGATCTTTGTGTCAGTTCCATTTAAAAGAAAAAACAAAACCAAACAAACAAAACAACAAACCAAACCTGAGTTATTATATCTTGAAAATAACATTTAAAGTGGAGGCTTTTGATACTCACGTTTAGCAATACAGATAAGCATTTAGAAGTATGCCCTATCTCTGTGACGTTAGAACAAGGCAGTTTGCATGAAAAGTAAATTTTGCCTGCACCATTGTAAATATAAAGTAGATTTTTGTGGTGTTTTCCCCTAGAATTCGTATATTACCCTAAATTCAGTGAACTGTGTTTAAGGAAAGAGTCAAAGATAACCCGTGCAGTAAAATATGCAGGTTGTAAAACAAAAATCAGCTGCCTTGCAGAAATGTTCTTTAATGAAAGGTCAGTGTTACATTAACATACATATGAAATATTAAACTTATATATATACTTTTTTTTTTACTTGAAGTAGTGATGTTTTCGGTCTTTTTAATTGACTCAGAAGTCTCATGTGCTATTTGTTGCTGCAGTAATGAAAGGTTCTCACACATATGAACTCTCAAATAGTAACAAGCATAACTTCATGGAAAGTGTATCTTTGATCAACAATACTGTCTATTTTTTTCAATCTGTACTTTATAATGTTAAGATAATCAGGATGCATGCACACATATTTGAAGGGAATTCAAATAATTTTGATTCCATTTTCCACATGAAAAATGTTCTATTTATTCTGTCATTTTAAAAAAAAAAAAAAAAAGAGATACTTTTTATGAAGATAAAGTCCCAGTCAGAAACACACTTATCAAGTGAGTAATCTGGATAAAATTTTCCCATTTTGAGTTTATGTACTGCTGTCTATGCGAGTAAAAAAGAAAGCTTTAACCATGCAACTTGTGCAAAAATAGATCCAACCAAGGAGAGAGGAAAAATGGATCATAAATATACTAGTTTAAACTTACTTATTTTTCTTTAAGAGTAAAGTATTGATGTTGTATGAATCCCTTTCACTAAAAGACTGTTTTCAGGTTCTAAACGTTAGATTTTTTTTTTTTTTTCATTTTAAAGTAACAGTTTGTATGTGCATGTCTGTATTATTCCATCCCTCTTTGAAAGGTGGATGAATCAACTGCATGAGGAAATGCATAATCTCCCTTTGATGTTGATGTGAATCACAGGTATTATCCACCACAGATTGGTGCGAGAAAATATGGCAAATAAAGCCAAAAATACTGTGTAATCATCTGTGTGCTTTAAGGTGAGATCCAGACAAGTTTTCTGGGTAGTGCTTTTCTGATTCAACTGGTATTTACGATATGCATCATGTACTACAAATGCTGTTACAGCGTATAGCAGTAAATTTGGCTACTACTGCACGATTTTAAGTAAGGTTCTATAAATAATGAATAAGAAAAAGTTCTTACTTGAGCTGTGCTTTCACAGGCTACTGGAACTGATCATAAATATCATGTTGACAGATCACATGAACAGCAAAATTTACAGAGAGTCAATTTATTGCACTCTTTCTTTTGTATCAGTTCAGGAAATATACTGAAGAAAATGGAGACTGTTCATTACTGTGAGAGGAAAAATATTTCTTTGTATTAGTATGTACTTTGTACTTTTTTGGTACAACGTATTTGTAGTGTTATGTACTGATCACATGCATACACACACAGAGCCTTAAATAGCAAGAGAAGATTTGGCCATATACCTTAGTGCAGGATAAAGAAGGAGGAAAAGTACTAGTATAGTTGATTTAACATAGTCAATGATATTATGGTATGTTTGACCCTGGTCCTCATAATAGTCTAGTTGATCAGCTTCCATATGACCTTGTGAGGAAGATAATTGTGTTTCATATATATATGTAGTTATGAAGTTTTTAACAGCAATTGTATTTGGACTTTTAAATATGTACTTGTAAAATGAAGAAGGGTGCTTGTAGCCAGAAATAGCTAGGTTCTTGGCTTTAAACAAGTCCCCTCTCAATATATATAACAAACACTAATTAGATTTTGTTGTTTATTTTTGCCTGCAATTCAGTATACAGTTAAGAATGACATTTTTACTCTGTGTGTATTCAGAACTACCCTGTAAATAATTACAGTAATCCTTTTTCTTTTTTTTTTTTTAAATCTACTGTAGAAAGATTTATGTTTGTAAATTTTGTTATAAAAATACTAAGGGTTTGAGGGTTTGTTTTGTTTTGTTTTCCAGGAACACCGATACACCATTTCTTCTTGTCCTGTCTTACCTTCATGTCCATACTGCTCTATACGCTTCAAAAAATTTCAGAGGAAAGAGCAAGCATGGTTTATATGGGGATGCAGTGGAGGAAATGGACTGGAGTGTAGGTATGTTACATGTGCTTCTAACATCAGTGGAGGAAATTCATGTCCATCAAATGCAGGCTTCAGCAATTTCAATGTCTATAGTATATCTGACAGTATACTTGTCCTTTATACTTAGGGGAAAGAAACAGTAATTTAAAAGGCACAATAATCTGGTCTATTGTAGTATCTAATTTATGATTAAATTTATTGTGTCCTACAAATGCCTGCTCTCTTCTTTGACTATGAAGGTGGTCCATACAGTAGGGACTTAGCAGAGCTACAGACACTATAACTGTGGACATTCGAAGCAGAATATTTGAATCCAGCCCCATGAGCCTCTGGGTGCCATCTGGCCTTGGCAGGTTGTCCTCATAAAACAATATGCTCACTTGAAAAATAACGACATGGTATTTCTATCAAAATATTTTCAAATAAAGTGACTACAGTGTGCACTATTAGCAAAAGTAATTTGCTAATTATTTTAATGAATTCTCCGAATTAGTGAAATCACTCAGGTGAGGTCCACTTCTGTTCATGAAGAATAGTCAAAACCAAACAATTTGTCCTTCAGAGCCTTCTGTTCTCTCTGAGGCTGGGAATCAGTTTATCATTACATCTTTCAACAAGATTTCCTTATCTCTAGATGTATTGGAATGACTCTCTGATTCCAGAGATAATTGCCTGTGAAAAAGACTAACAGGTCATATTTGAGAAGAATCATGCTGGAAAATAGCAGTTACAAGCTAAAGATGAGCTTACATTCTTCCTTCCCATATACCCCAAGTCAATTGTCTTCTCAGTTACAACTCAGTGCAAATTGGCTTTCTTCAAGAGAATGTTACTTCTTTATTAAGTTGCTGTAAACAGATATTCAGCTTTGGTGCATACATATTTCTGAATTATTTTTAAACTGTGCAGTGAAACATAATATATATTCCTTTGCATATATTGCATCAAGAGATCTAGTTGCAGAAGCTAGGGGAAAAAAGGCGTCACAGCACATTCAGTGATTTGTAATGTATTTAGTGAAGTATTTGCAAAAATGGGGAAAAGCCTTGTGAGAAACTGTGATACACTTATTAGGAAGGGTTTTCAATGTGGAAGGTAAGTGGATTAAACAGAAAAAACCTCTTTTGTAAATCAGGTTTTGTGATGAAAGTGGCTTCATTCCAGTTGTATTACACCCTGTGTCTTTATCACTTCTGTCAATGGCCACCAGCGTTTGGTTAATCAAGGGCTTGCATTAGATAGAAGTGTGCATGTGTTGTCATTTCTGCTTGCATCCACATTGTAGTAAGCTACTGAGCATCAGCTGGTCTTACTGTCTGTGTTTGATTTTACTATTTCTTTTTCTGTTCCATGGTAGTTAGCTTATCCCAGCCTCGTTGGTCATTCGCTGCTGCCATTACGTTTTGCTGCCTCCTTCAGGAGAGTAGCTCTAGGGTTTAAACAGCGAGTTGGAAACTAAGGCAGCTGAGATGTTCATGCAGGCTCTTTAAAGATGCAGAGGTAGTAACAGATTGAAAATGGCTACTCTTCCAGAATGACCACAGGCTCTTAGGAGATGTGCCAAACAAACCAAACTATAAGACAAGCATATTATTAAAAAAATCTTGGGATAAATCAGAGCTACAAATTCAGTGGTGATAACATAAGAATTTTGAACAAACTCAGAGAGGAGATACACGAGTTTCCGCATGTGTTGTCCTTTACAATCCGTTGCAGGCACATCAGGGGCAGCAGAGCTGGCTTAATCAATAAGGAAACAGATCTTCATCTGTCATAAACTAGTACACAAGCATCAAATTTTGTTTCAGTTGGAGGTCTGGTTACTTGGTTTTGCTTACGTCTTGTAAGACTCCTCTGTTGACAGATTGCGCATTTGCTCCAGGACATAGAAAATATGTTTAGTTCCTCTGTTACTTTCACCTCCATTATTAGAATGATGACAAAAGTTATGGCTGACATTTCCAAAGGAGTCTGAAGGAATAATATAGCTTTTTTCTTTCTTTTTTTTTTTTTTTTCCATTGAAGGGAGTACTTATTTCCATTAACCTTCACTGAAAATTCCAGTCTTAATGCATCAGCTGTGTCAGACAAAGTAGATTTATTCACTGTATTGCTGATGTCAGTAACCAGTATTTTCTTGGAATGCCTCTAAAGATGTTACAGTAGAAAAGTCAAACAAAATTGTCTGGAAAAGCTGAAAAAGTGAAAACTGTAAGCTTTCCACAAAGGGAGGTTTTATCATTCACTAGGCAGAAATTAGTGTTTATGCATAGATGAATGCAATTTGCAAAAGCAGTAAGAACAAAATAGCCCAGATATAACAATATGCTGCAAAACCCTCTAATTAAAGACAACACAAGTGTAGGAAGAAAAAAATGAATGTATGGAAAACTTCATTATAGTACAGCATTAGACATGTTTGGCATCTGATTGGAAAAGGAACTCCAACTGCGACACAATTCTAAAAGAAACTTACAATGTGTTGTCTGCTGAGTGGGAAATATTGTGTAAAACCCTTGTGGATGACTGGAAAAAAAAAAAAAAGAATTGAAGAGAAGTTATAAGTAGAAGTTTGGACTGTCAGGTACCAGTGATGAAAAAGTTATATCAATATTAGACCATGAAATGCAAATGAAATATTGTTCCTGATTTGAGAGATCAGCTGGAATCAGAAAGAAGTCTTTAGCTGCCATTTGCAGGAGAAAAAGCAACAGCCTTTCTAGTAAGACAGAGAATTCCACTCAGACTGAGAATTCTAAATGGAAGACAATTACTCCATTTTCATTTGCTTACTTATTGAGAATCAATTACCTAATTGGACAATAATTCAATTATAAGGCAATCTCCATGCTAGGAGGAGAAAAACCTATAAGATGCATGAATAAAATACTCCTCTGAATATTTCATGTTTGTGATTTGTTAAACCAATACTGAGAAGTACAATTGCAGTCCATGTCAAAAATACAAAATACAAAGTCTCTGAATAAGCTTTGGGGCCATGTGTGTCTACTGCTTTTGCATACTGATGTGTGTATAACAGAATTCAATATTTAAAGCATTCACAGTTATAATGTCACTGCATGTGACATGCCTTAGAGAGTTATTCTCTGGCTAATAACATTAATTTTCTTTCAATGTAGGCTAAGCACCTTATTAATGCTATTAATTATAATTCATATGAGAGCAGATGAAATAATCTTACAGTCTACAAATGGAAAAATAAATGAATGAATGCAATATTATCCTTTTCTTCCTTCCTCTCTTCTTCCCTTCCTTCATTCCTTCATTCTTGATTGAGTATAGAAAAAGAAATGGACATGTTCAGAAATTTTTTTGATGTAAATTGCATTACACTAATTTAATCCAAAACAGATCACTGCAAAGAGTTTTGGAGCCCCCTGTAGACCTGCAAGCAAGCTGTGTGAAGACACACTAATTCAACACCACTTTTGCAAGTGGCTGTTTAATCTTCTGTTAACAGTAGCAAAACTACATATCAGTTCTTAATCCTTCGTAGAACAATCAAAACTGAATGGCTTAAGTGTAAAAAAATCTCAGAAATTGTAGTCTGACACAAGCTAGGTAACTGTAGAGTGGGGACCTTGTCTGGATATCTTTATTATGTGAATGCCCTGCAAGCTTCCTCTCTGCCATGACCTTTTGACCTGTCTTAGGATGAAATTATACCAAGAAAATATTACCATCACCTGATGGTAGTTAATTAGAAAAAAAGGAATGGAAATAAATCCCAATGCATCTTGCATGTAACTTGTATTTGAAATATCTTAAAAGGTTTGTTAGAGTTATGTGTGAAGAGAGTAGCTCCGTATCTCTCCAGTAGAAGAGGGATACGGAGCTGCTGGACAGTGCCCAGCAGAGGGTCATGATGATGATTAAGGGACTCCTTAATAGAAGCATCTCTCCTATGAGGAAAGGTTGTGACAGCTGGGACTGGAGCTCTGTTCAGCCTGGAGAAGAGAAGGCTGAGGGAGGATCTTATTAATGTATATAAATACCTGAAGGGAGGGTGCAAAGAGGATGGGGCCAGGCTCTTCTCATTGGTACCCAGTGACAAGAAGCAATGGGCACAAACTGAAATATAAGAGGTTCCCTCTGAACATCAGGAAAAACTTTTTAACTGTGAGGGTGACTGAGCACTGGTAAAGGTTGCTGAGAGCGGTGGTAGACTCTCCCTTATTGGAGGTATTCAGAAGCCATCTGGACATGGTCCTGGGCTCCTTCCTCCTACTTGAGCAGGGGAAGTTGGACAAGGTGACCTCCAGAGGTCCCTTCCAACCTCAACCATTCTGTGATCCTGTGCAAAGCTGAAGAAAAGAAAAAAGCTATTCACTAAATTCAATTCATATTTTGAAACAAAATCAGACATAACCTTTAAAAGTCAGTCTAGAGGGACCAAGGAACTCTTCACTGAAGCAAACAGAAGCAAGATACTCTGATGATACTCTCCTCCTCTACTCCTCTCTCGTGAGACCCCACCTGGGTACTGCATCCAGCTCTGGGGTCCCCAGCACAAGACAGACATGGACCTCTTAGAGCAGTTCCAGACGAGGGCCACTAAAATGGTCAGAGGGCTGTAACATCTCTCCTATGAAGAAGGGCTGAAAAAGTCGAGGTTGTTTGCCTGGAGAAGGCTCCAAGGAGGCCTAATTGCTGCCTTTCAATATATGAGGGAGACTTATAAGAAAGACAGGGAGAGACAGGAGCGACAGGACAAGGGGCAACATTTTTAAAATCAAAGAGAGTAGGTTTAGATTAGATATTGGGAAGAAATTGTTTACAATGTGGATGGTGAGACACTGGAACACATTGCTCAGAGAAGCTGTGGATGTCCCCTCCCTGGAACTGTTCGAGGTCAGGTTGGACAGGGCTTTGAGCAACACAATCGAGTGAAAGATGTACTTTCCCGTGGCAGGGGGATTGGACTAGAAAATCTTTTAAGATGACTTCCGACCCAAACAATTTTGCGATTTTGTTTTACTACAGTGACAACAAATTTTGAAGATGTTAGTGATACCTTAAATAGATATCTTTCTTACAAGGAAATAAAGTGCCTAACTTTCTTTTAACTGAAAGTACTTATGTAATTAAAACCTTGGATATCTGAATAAATTGAACCTTACCTGAGGAACATTTATGACTTGTCAAAGCATCTGCTACACAACTCTCTGGGGCAATATGAAATGAAATACAGCAAGGCAGAAGTAAAATATATTTCACTGAGAAAGACCAGCTAGGGTTCAATCTAGTAGGACTAACTTAAAATCAGGCTGCTTTTCACTGTTTTTCTTTGATTCATCTGTTATCATGATTATGAATTGTCCATAAACATGTATCTTCACAGTGCTTTCAAAGTGGAGGGCAAAAGCTCTGCCAAGTCAACTCCAGACCTCTGTGGAAACATCTAATTTACCTGTTCTGTAATTAGATTTCCCGGTGTTGTAAAAGAGATTATATCAATATGTATGTGTAGGATTATGCTGTGGCTCTTAATTCCTACAGTGCCTAAATGTGAGATAATAAAAACTGAATGCTTATATGCCTTTTAGCTGATGAATATGTATATGTTTAAATAGATAATACACAATGTGTTTGGATTGAGCACGTCCTCTACTTCTATTCAACTCTGGAGTGATGTGAATCAAGGGTCTAAGTGTAAAGCATTCCAATTTAATAGTGGAATTTCATTTTTATTGAACCCTGTGGTTTTTTTTTCTCTGTTTTAGTAGTAGAAGTACACTGCTTTAGTAACAGATGGAAAGAATGTTTTCAGAAACAAAGAGAAAGTTGCTTTTGGAAAACTGTAAAATATTTAGGAGGCACAAAACTGAACTATGCCCACAAGACTTTGTAAAATTCTCGCTCTGATGAAAGTGTTATAGTCTAAAGCGTTCACAAAACAAAAAGAAGGGTCTGAATGTTACAGCCAAAGAATTATTGAGGTTCTGAAGCATGAAGCATTCCCCCAGTTTTTCAGTTTTTATATGCCTTCATAATAGCATGTGATCTGTCTTCAGTTTCTTAGTAAAAGCGTTTACTTTCTCATTTAAAAATAATTATTTTAAACTTACAAGCCTATGAGGTCTTAAACTTGACTTCTTATTTTTATTACAAAGAAATTAAAATACAATTTTAATATTTATTTCACGTTGTACTTCCGTGAAACTGCATTCCTAGATTTTTAAATTTTTTTAATGTTCTTTCCCATATTGAGCAGTAACTATTCTCCTTCTGGGAAACAGCATAGTATTGGTAAGTTTCATCTGCAACCTATGTCTCTTCTTTTAAATATAATTGTTAGTGGCTGTTATTGTGAACTCTTACATCTTTATTTTACTTTAATGTATTTGTATGCTTTCAACCTCTATTTAGAATCCTACTGTTAGGATCAATCTAAACATATACCATAAATATTCTGAGAATTCTGAATTATGCTAAAAATCAAAATAATCATTCATAATATGAAAGGAAAAAAAATAAATTCCTGTTGCTTTGAGAAGAAATGAATGAACTATCCTTAACTATTTTTTTTTTTTCTAGAAAAAATCTTGTATGCAGACATAAACCTAATTTATCATGGCTTTTCACCTGATGTAGTCATTTGTAACAGTGCAAAGTCGATTTAAAAGATAAGCAAAGCAGAATGATGCCACATTTTCAGAAGTGGTGGATAATCAGGCTCAGATCGTTTTACCTAGCTATTATGAATGTGACATAAACTTAGCTGAGACTGAAAACTTAAAAGATGGAACTAAAAATCCGGAGAGTGATGCATGATGCTAATGGTGCACTCCTTGACCTTGCTTTCCTGAATTTATACTGGTATACGTCTCAAGTCTAGAAGGTTTATTTTTAAGCTGTTTTTGTGATCATGAAAGACGTTCAGCCAGCATCTCTGAGGAAGAAGGTGCTCAGCCAATACAGGTACTCTGTGACTAGAACAGCATTTTCCCACCCATTCTGCCATCCCGCTCTTGCCCTAACATTAAGAGGCTGTTTCTTCAGCTAAAACAGTAGTTAAGCTCTTGAAGCACATTCACTCCTTAGGTCAGATCTGGGAAAATTGTCAATAAGAGTGCAGATTAAAGGCATTTGTGGTTCTGCCTTTTATGATGTGGATGCTTTCCAGTTACGATCTGGGCTAAAACCCAAACTCATTTTATATGTCACTAAGCAGCAATGACTTTCAGTCACTACTGAATGGGGCTGAATTTAAGAGGTGACTAAGTGATGAAAGACTCCCGTTTCCACTATGATAAGCCTCCTGAGCTACCTAATCCTCCTTAAGTACAGTTTCCTTTTTCTATATTGCGTCTTTGTACACTGCAAAGCTCCTTCTTAGAACATTATTCACAGGATTACAAAGCACATCTTAAGCAGCCATTCTTATAGCATTTTTTAATCAGTCAAGTTTAAATAATGTCTTAGTAACGCGCGCTCCATGGTGGAAAACTTCAGTGTAATGCAGCTGGTGGTACTAGTGCTGTGTTGTTCAAAATTTGCTGCCAGCTGCTGAACAGATTTCATTTGCATCTGATACCACAGGAGTTAAGTTGTCAGCACAAGACGGGTTAGTACATTGTGCATTTTACTTTACAAAAATGAAATCACATAACTTTCAACATTTTAAAGGCTTTCTATTAGTTATGGACCTCTGAAAACTGGGTCTAATACAAAAACAGTGAAATGACATCTAGCGTTGTGATCAAAATGCTATCATCAGTGAAAAAATTAGCCTTGCTCTTGAGACAAACTAATTTCCATTAGTAGGATAAAGCTCAAAGCTTGTTTTAGATAAGCTAGGGATAAGAGAATCCCAACAACTCTCCAAGCAATGAGGACAGGAAGTTCTGTAATGGGATGTAGTAGCCACCATTTGTCTAACTTTTGCCCTTAAAATTTAATTTTGCATATAAATGGTATGGTTGGATTTTATTCCTCGCTTAAGGTGGGTGGGGAAACTCATTACCAGTGAGATTAAGAACACAGTAAAGTTTTAAGCCAAAACTGACCTGCAGGGGTACAGTGATTTCTGTGTATACTTGGATACAGGTTGCAATGAGTAAACTGAATGGGGCTAACTTTATCCAAATTGTAGATAAGCTCCAACATACAGACTGCAAAAGCAGTTTGAAAGAAGATGCTAAAGATTTTGCTGGTGGAGCGCCTCTACATAGAGACTTTTTTAGCACAGATACTATGAAGCTGTTAAGAGGATTTTTGCACTTGGCCTGTCCCAAAGAAACTGTACAGGAATTTAATAAGAGCAAGGGATCAGGATGGCAGAGAGATATGATTTACAGCTCCCTTTGCTCACTTTGGTGTCCTTTTCAGCACTCAATTATGAACATGATTTTGCCGTCCTTTTTTCTTCAACACTTGGCCACTGAAAGCAATATCTATCTAGGTATTTATGGAGCTTGTTATCGCGATTTTAATAAAGGATGCAAAGGTGAAGGATGTTGCTGGTAGAAGTTACATCTCTATGAAAGAAGCCTCAATGTGAAACAAAAGAGCAGAGAAACTAAAGATGTTAAGGATTTTTAATCTGGGCATTTGAGCCTTCCTGCCCACACTCCTTCCTTGTACCTTCAGATAGTTTTATAGTGAATTACCCAGTACCTTAATATAACTGATACAGTCGGTGAATAATTATACATTCATATGAACATGTGGAAGGCACAAGTGAACATTGTAAGGCTATGAAGTCAAGTACTCAAAGATAGGAAAAATCAATCTTCCTGTGCTTGTGTCTTATGCTACAGTTTTTAAGCATATGTTTACATGCCATTTCTTTTCCCGTTGGAACCCTGTCTCCTCATCACAGAGTGCCTTTTTAATGAGCAGCTACTTAACAGTAGGTGTATTCCTCATTGTTAAATATGAATTCTCATGTTTTATTTAACACACGCTATTGAAGTTCTGTTTTGAAGACAGACTTCTTTGACATCTCTCATCTTTTCTGTGGCATTACTTCACTAGGGTACATAACAGATCTGCAAATAAGCATTTTCACAAAGTCTTTTTAAGATAAAGGGATCTCATTAATCTTTTTCCCATAAGAAAAACTGAGGCATGGAGATTTACCTACTGAGGTAAATTTACCTACTGGCTTTGCTGCCAGTCACTCAGTAATCCAGTTCTTGATCTATAGTAAAGCATTAGGACTTTAATTCAGCTGGCATGGGAATGAGGAAGGGGGGAAAGCAAGCTGTTTTTCCTTCCAGGTCGTGATCTGTGTTGGATGTGGAAAATGGTTAGAATGTGCACAGGGACTCAGGAACTCCGTTTTTCTTCTGGTATTGGCGATTAAGTGGTATTTTTAAAGGATAATTAAATACCTTCATCAGCATATGAACTATAATGATATGAACACTTTCTGTGATGATTCAGGAAATGGCTTCCAGGCTTTTACTGTTTATTTATATCTGACTGCATCTCAATTTAACTGTAGAAAAGACCTAAAACTGATCGTGTGCGTTTCAGTTTCAATGATGATACTGAGAATCCTAGAGATTCCTTTAAAATGTTCCCTGCTGTTTCTTGGAGAGAGACGTGGAGTTTTTTAACGCTTCTTTTGAAATTTATGTTAATTCATTTGAGACCATACTGTTAAAAAAGAGGGGAACTAATTCTCAGTGAAAACAGTAGTCATACGATAAAACTTATGACAATATCGATTATGTGTTGTAAACTATCGTTCATCAGCAGGCTGGTACCTGTTAGTGAATGGCCGTGCAGAAATTTCACACTGCTGAATCACAAGGCTGAAATTCCAGGTGGTAATAAGCTGTTATTGATGGGGTTGGTAGAACTGCCTTTTTATTGACTATGGCTGTTTTTTTTTTTTTCAATGGTACATCTGACTGCTAAAACAACCACACTATATAATAGGCAGGCTGGTAATACTAACAAAGATCATTATTCTAGAAATCAGTTGTGTATTTTGCATTACAGAAGCTTTTTATTGTGCCAGCAGATAAATAATGAATTTTTTAAGATTAGGGAGAGCACTAGAGTAATGATGCTGTGATTCATGAAAGGCGGGCTGATGAAGTTGTAACTTTGCTGTTCTTCAGCTTTTTCTCTCACTACTTGATTCTAAAATAGGGTTTCATTTTAGGGTACTGTTTAAGAAAACCTGACACTGAATCTTTATTATATTTGCTTACCTGTTATTTTTTAATGTTACTGTTGGGGTTTTTTTGCATATTTCATATAGTGTACTCAAAGGTTTTTTTACAATTTTGAATGGTTTCTTTTTTTTTTTTTTTTCCCCCCTTCTTTTGGCTTAGTTCTTGTACTTTGTATGCACGTTTCTCTTCCTAAATTGTTCCGTCTCCCTACCCACCAGTGAAAGTTTCGTTATAACATTTCCTCATGAAGAGCGTGTTGTAGTAACCCTGAGAACACCTGACAGATTTTATGTTACAGTAGTAAGCTCGATATCCAAAGGAACACCTGACCCCTAAGGGCTGAGTTGTTTGCTAGAGATGATGAAAGAGAGACTTCAAGATAATCAAATCTGTACCTTAGACCAGCATGAAGTTATATTCTACACCTTCAGTGGATCTTGCAGCTTGCTGCTACCAAAAGAGGGGAGGCAGACCACCCTTCACTCCCTTAGCTCCTTTTTCCTAACCAGCTTCCAAGGAAAGCAGAAAGCAGGAGAAAGAGGAGAAGCATCTTCCTTTTATCAGAAAGTGCCCTTGTAGCGAACTACTAGATGGACTCATCTATAATGTCACACTTAGTTTACCTAAAATTATGTGTGATTAACTTGACCTTAGGTGCTTCAGTTTACTTGGTTTTAAAGTACTGCAAGCATTTCTGTATTATGAGGATAAAGGATTCAGGCTCTGTAGGTTCTTGTATTTCAGTGGATGAGATATTTGTGGGTTAGAAATGATTTTACTTCCACTGCATCCAGCTCTGGGATCTTTAGCACAAGAAAGAGATGGACCTGTTGGAACAGGTGCAGAGGAGGGCCACAAAAATGATCAGAGGACTGGAACACTTCTCCTCTGAAGAAAGGCTGAAAGAGTTGAGGTTGTTCAGCCTGGAGAAGAGAAAGCTCCAGGGAGACATTATAGTGACCTCCCAATATATGAAGAGGTCTTATAAGAAAGACGGAGAGAGACTTGTTACCAGGGCCTTAGATTAGATATTAGGAAAAAGTTGTTTATGATAAGGGTGGTGAGACACTGGAACAGGTTGCCCAGAGAAGTTGTGGATACCCCATCCCTGGAAGTGTTCAATGTCAGGTTGGATGGGGCTTTGAGCAACTTAGTCTAGTGGAGGGTGTCCCTTCCCATGGCAAGGGGGTTGGAGTAGATGATCTTTGAAGTTCCCTTCCAACTCCAACCATTCTCTGTTTCTATGAGTCTATGATCTTTGTAAAATCATCATATCATACTGAAACTTTCTGAATAATTTAATAGCATGTAATGTCAAAAAGTATAAAAGAGCCATTGTCATTACACATTTTCATATGATAATTTTTTTAAAATTCTGGGTATTCTTAGCTCTGAAGTTTGTAAATTTGAAGTTAGAATTTCTTTTGTCAGCTAAGGAAGTCTGTGATTCAATTTCTTGCTGACTAGTTGTTGTCAATAAGAAACCCTTAATGAATGTATTCAAAAGTTTGCTATGAGTGTTAAATAGTAAATAGTATTTTCTTTAAAAAAGAAACAAGGGATAAAAAATAAAATACAATACCTTGAGAATATCAGAATATTTGATACATGATTTTTGAAAACATGCCTGAGAATGAGAATAAATTAAGAAGACCAGGATCTTTATGTAGCAATTTAGAAGTGTTTTGTAGTTGGTGGATACCTGGGTCCCTCAAACTACTCTTGTTTTTTAAAAAGAGGCATTTTTTAGGGACTTGGTTGGAAAAGTAGGTGGCAGTCTCTTGACTAAACAAGATGATAAATACACAGATAAATATCTGTTCTTTGTAGCCAGGCTGGGATAGGTCTTTTTTTTTTTTTTTGCATAGGATGATGTAACTGCATTGAAGTCAGTTGAACCGGGTTGACTTGAAGTCAACAAATATGGATACTCTATGAAAAAAATTGCATTTCTTTAAAGAAAATGGCATCCCAACCATGCAAACAATCTGCATTTCCTGTTGATTTGTTTTTAATAAAAACAAAACAAAAGAAAAAAGAAGTGAAAACCCTGTAATAGAAGTGTATACTTGGTTTCAAAGTTTAACCATAATGTCAGAGAGGTAGTGAACAAATGGTCCAGCTTCTAATATGTGCAAGACAGTGCTAAGCATGTGGCCAGCAATAGCTGGCAAAACAGAGGGAAGCAGATGTGGCTGCCAGAAGCTTTCAGGCAGGGTGCAACACCATGCAAGTGTCAAATGCCCATTAGCAAAAAAGTAGAGGGAAAACCAAAGCCAAAGGTAAGGATGATGTCTGTGCAGCTCAAAGTGGGCTGAAATGTCCCATCTGTGTCATGAAGTCCTGAATGGGGCCAAAGTTTCCAACAACATAAAGTGATGCGATTCAAGACAGAGTAAAACATAATGTAAGTTCCTTTGTGTCGATCATAATACATTCTACAGGACAAACTTTTAACATTGTAGCATGGTTTTAAGGGCAAAGAGCTGCTATGATGGCTTCTTTATCAATATTATTTTAGTAAGGCACAAAATTGGCAGGTGTCCTTAAACAAAAGAAATCCCTAAAACACTTTTATGGGACATATCCTAAATGTTCTTGTCAATTTGGAGCTGAGGTAGTCAAGCCCCATATCCCTAATTTCTCAGTCCATTCACATTTCAACTTTTGTGTGGTTCTACTGTATTCATGAACCAGTTGTTGCAACGACCCCCAGGTGCTGCTCATAAAAAGTAGATGGCCATGTTAAAGAGAGCTTTGAGGACTTTCTTGGCAAAAAATACAGGAGAATTTTATCACATTTCTCTCACAGAATGTAAATGATTTTGTGATGTGACATTTAAGTACTTCCTTTGTTTCACATTAAGTTTAGGAACATGCAGTAAGAGAGTAGAAAATAATTGTTTTAAATTGGAGGCACTAGTATAATAAATACACTATTAGGAAATGTATGCAAATGTTCTATCCTACTGTTGTCATATTTAATTGTTAAATCTTGATAATGGTACAGTCAGTTGCTGAATATAGCTAGCCATGCTTCTCTAGTGCCTTTGAGAGCAGAAATCTATTTGCTGTTGTATACTTACTTCTCTCTGTATGCGATAGTGAAACTCCAGTCTGTTATGGAACTATTCATGTGAAATGTGGAGATTTCAAACCTTTCCCATTCAAGGATGTCTATCTATATACAACATCCTTAGATTTGATGTTATTAGGTATAGAAAGAACGAATCCTTTTAAAACAATATGTTAATAGGTAGGGACTAAGCCTGTACCTGCCTCTTTATCCATAGGAATAGTGCTATTCCCATAACTAAGAAATGTGCTGGCTGGGGCCTTCCAGTGGTTGTTTGCCATCTGTGCTTTGGGGAGTTTACCTTGGCAATAACCCCTCTCTTCCGCAAATACTATCTATTTACAGTTAGATTAATTTGTTCCTTGTATCTGTGTTAATATTTCATCTGGTCTGTGGTGTTATGTCCATGATCCTTTCTCATCTCAAATTTAGGCTTCAGATTTATCCTAAAAAACACATCTCACTGTGATCCTTGTATGCAAAGCAGACCCCTCCAGAAATCTGTCTGGCCTTCAACAAGGAAGTCTTATAACTCCTTTTTTGTAACTTCCCATTACAAACCAAACGACACATAGCATTCATATTGGTGAACCTTTGTAAACTCAGATTACTAACTATATTAGTAATGTCACATATCACATATTCGCTTTATTCGTGAGTAAGAATTAGGTAGAGAAAAGGCAAAGAAACGGGTCTGATGATCTCATGCCCCTACCATGTCTTGGGGGCATCAAGTACGTCTTGGCCTAAGCAGAGACCTCAGGTATTTCCAAACAATTTAAGATGAGAGTGACATATTGCTCTTTCCAGGCCTTGGACCAGAAAAAAAGTAGACATCTGCTGTACTACTGAGTACTACTATGAAACTTTAACAAAAGCTCTTTCCGAATAGTCTGGGAACTTTTTTTCAGGAGCACTTAGATGAATTAAGGAATCAAAGTCCCATTTCATAAGACAGTGAGCAATCTTCTGAGCTAGTCATCTGTGATCAATGAGGATGACCTGAAAAATTATTTGCCTTCATTCTGAAAGGATCCTCTGGGGTTTAAATCAGCATAGATACTGTCATATTGAACACACACACACACACTCGAGAAAAAAAAAAAAAAAACAAAAAACAAAAAACGAAGAAGGAGATTAAGTTGAAAAATAAAAGCTGAATCATAAAGAAAGATTTGTGGGCTTCAATTTGTTTGTTGTTTTTTCCTAAGTTCAGAATGTCGTCTAGAGAAGACAGATTTGAGTTTACATTCATTAGTAGAAAATTCTCTTGAGGACAATTTTCACAGTCAGGCTTGCTTTCTTATTGGTATTAACAGTGTCTGTACAGAGATTCATTCACAGCTAGCATGGTTTGGAGATGGTGATTGCACAGTAGGCTTCAAGTGTCTAGTAGTACTTAGGCACAAAAACCACTGAGTTGCCCAGAAGCAATTAGAGAAATAGGTGAAGGAGCAAGTGTGCGTGGTGATGGTCACGTCAGGGGAAAAAAAAAGAAGGCATCTTCTGTTTTGGGGGTGAGTTAATGCACAGTTAATCTTTCATGTAAGATTAGATTTTCACAATTAAAATCAGAGAGCTGAGAAATGAAAAGGATTAAGGTTTCATGAGGAATATTAATTCAAACATGATAAAACTCCTTTTAACTTTATGATATATGATTTATAGCAAATGTTTAGAACCTGCTCCCAAATTCAGCAAAGATTAAAAAGTTTGGCCATTGAAAGACAAGAAATGCTTAGACTGTACTGTCAACAAATTTTATCACAGTTCCAAATTTATTTCATAAAAAAACACTGACAAATACTTCGAAATTTTCAGAAAAGTGCAGAGAACTAAAATGTGGGGTTAAATTACTTGCCCTGTTTTAAATTCATCATAACTCTTCATGCTTTAATATGGAAACATGTCGGCATTATGCATTTGGATCTAAGAGCATATACATATTCAGTTTATAACTGAGTCAGTCATTAATAAATGTTTAAAGTTCTGAAGATATAGAGAAGAGTTTCTTTTATCACTCCACAATTATTGAATCAATCACTATCAGCATCTACTGGAATGATCAAATAGCTGAAGCCTTAACTTCACCTGACAGTCTAATTCAAAAATGAATAGCATTCTTCGGTTGTCATTACAGTTTACCTAGGTCCTACCTCAAGAAATTCCTTCCAAAATTTAAAGAAAACATGGGAGACCTCGAAGTGGGGAACTAGGCAGTGCCTTTTGCATTATGCATCTCAGTTGTATGTGTGAAATGGCATCTTATTCTCAGATGTGTGCAGAATGAAGATGCAAATTTAGCCAAAAAGTTATCACAGCTGTCATGGAAAATGCAAATGTAATGGACCCTCCTAAAATTGCATGACCATCTCTCATATTTTAGCATTTTAAGTAGGCTAAAAATTAAGATTCACATTAGAAATACATAGCCTTATGTTCAACAGATGTAAGGTCTAAAACTGAATTTCAAGCGATGCATTTATTAGCTAATTTAAATACTAATAAGGACATAGCCACTGAATAGTTATACTTTTGACCTTTAATGATCCATCATTAGTATTGTACTACTGATGTAAATATGAAAACTTTTCCGTACTGCATTGTCTGTATTGATATTGCAGCTATACTTGCAGATCTTCACAACTTTCATAACCACATCTTAATTCTGTGCTTTATTACCCACACGTATTTGTATATATCTAAATTATCATTCCAACTTTCGCACTTACAAAATAATTTGAACCCTATATGAATAAGAAAAATAAGAGATGTGGTACTGATTTCTAGGAAAAACTTATGCATAATTCTAAGTCAAAATTTGGTTGATTTATTCATAGCTGCTAAGCAGTGCATACCTAATCTGCTGTGCACTATGCTAAAAATTTATCCTGAGGGTCTGAAAGACGCATTATACTTAAAAGACTGTATAAACAGTCACAAGCCAATTACAAGTTTACAGTTACATGGCAATCCAAATCCAAACAGAAAGCAAGTTCATGCTGGTAGCTTAGCTGACCCCACACCAAAGTTGCTTTGTTGTTTTTTTTTAAAAAGACTGCCCTCCTCCGAGCCCTTACACTGATTTTATTTGTCTCACCCTGAGTCTAGGGGAATTCAATACGAAAGTGCTTGATGTTCTACAGACTATGTGGACCTAACAACTACTGATTTGAATGGTAATTGTAGGTAGTTTAATCTGGGGCAATTGCCTCACTTTATCTCATTGTGAAAAGAATTCAGAATTTTTGGGGCCAAATTCATTCATCTCGATAGTTGAGCTGCGTATGAAAATGCTTCTTTTGCTTGTTTGACTTTGAAAAATATTTATAATAACTGTGTCAGATGTAGATATGTACACTGTATGTATCTACAATATGCACAGGTAGAGCTTGATTGTGCTAGCAGCAGAATTTCAGGGTAGGATTCATCAATCCTACAGCATTCTGAACTGCCAGTGGTGGCAGGTCTGAACTGTCTTCCAAGCTGGAGAGAGACTGTCCAGCAGAGTCAGGAAATCCACTTCAGACCAGCTCTGCTGTGGTCCTGTAGACTGAATGCCCATCAGTTGTGTGAGTGCCTTAGGTGCATTCCTGGAGTCCCTCCTCGAGTTTTGTTTAATTTGAAGGGAATCCAGGTCACAAAATCTAAGAAGACTTTGCTATGCAAATAGAAATATATTAGCTGTTCATGACTGGATTTACTGTAAATGTGCACTACTGATCCAAATTAAAACACTAATATAGATGTGCTTTTTCAGAACCAGATGCTACTTGTTTGGCAGAACATCCTGTTGACATTGAAGAGCCCACTAAGCTATCATAGCAGGAATGTAGCATGTTTGAGACTCCAGCTTTGTGCTTTGCAGAAGACTTCATTGTATGGACTGTTTCCATAGCATAACTTTAAAAAACATGGTAGCACAGTAGGACTGATTGAAAACTTTCCACTGAATCTACACTCCACTTTCTTTCAGCAGGAAATATTATTAAATATTTTTTAAATTAGTTATGAATTTATTTTCTGTTCTACTAAAACAGTTATATTAACTAGTGTTCATTCTCACCTTTGACGTTCATATGGTAATGCTTCCTCTATGCAGAATCACTCGTCTTCTTAGTTGGATGTGTTCTGTTGAGTGGCTAGATAACGTGCCTTAATAACAACCTATTGCTTCATCCCAGAATTTTCACTTTCCAGTGGTTGTGTTCTAGCTCTGAATGTTAAACAAGTTGCATGCAGAGTTTATGTACTGTTCACCATATGTGCAGCCACTTCTTGTGTTGCTGTCAATGGTTTTATTATTTTCCATCTTTACCTCAAGTGTTGTGCTCAATGACTAGGTCTGAAAGTGATAATTACTTCCCCACTGCAGAGATAAACTGATTTACATATTTATCAAGGGGAAACTGGATGGCTCTGAGCATACCACAGAAAAATTTGCATATTTATAACCTGAAATGTACAAAAGCTAAAATTAAGATAGGGATGTCTTGGTCTTAGTTACTAAGCTTGTTTTTATACAAAGGTTTTAGTCAGTGGATTTTGTAATCAGATCAGTGCATTAAAGAGTGAAGTATCTTTTTTCATCACACAGAATCAACATAGAGATTAAGATGACTGTTATCTTGTGAATGATGATGTGCAGAAGTTGCAAGATTAAATCTTAGCCTTTGAGCCCTGAAGAGATGATGAACTCTGGAATTACCTTAATTTAACTCCTGTAGCAGGAAGAGGGTCCCAAGAGGTTTACTGTGTAGTGGCTATATAGTTGAGTGGCTTCAATATCTTTTCTGGGAGAAATATAGGCTTCCAGATACTTATGCATGTAGGGTTAATTTATAGGAGCTTGTGCATGTATTCAAAGCACTCCTGGCTTGCCAGTCGCAGAGATGAACCCCTTCAGCTGGCCACAAGTTAGTTGCAATTCTGGTTAATGATGCTATTTTGAATATGCTTTAGGAAGCATTTCTTTACCGAGAGTGTGGTCAAACACTGGACAGGCTTCGTAGAGAGGTGGTCAGCGCCCCGAGCCTGTCAGTGTTTGAGAGGCGTTTGGACAATGCCCTTAGTAGCATGCTTTAACTTTTGGTCAGGCCTGAAGTGGTCAGGCAGTTGAACTAGATGTTCACTGTAGATCCATTCCAACTGAAATAATTTAATCTATTCTATTAGTGTCAGTAGGGAATTCTGAAGCAGCAAATATAAACCCCCCCCCAAAAACCACCCTGTCTCTTCTGGGCAGATATGTGATGGCTCATCTTCCCAGCTCACTCTTTGTTCAATAATTGTCTCCAGCTCACAGTAACCTTCTGGATACAACAGAGGCATGCGATAGTCTGCTGTCGTGGGACAAGAATGTTATGTTTACAGGAATTCCCTTTATCATCAGCTGTCTTGTCCTGAGACAGATCCTTAACCCGCCTTCTCAATCCTGTTGTTTATTCAAATCTGGCAAACTGCTTTCCTGAGGAGTAGAGACTGATTTGTCCTAATGCCTAGATAACACAGAGATATTCTGTATTCTAGAGCTTTTTATTCATAATTTCAGAAAGACTCCAAATTATTTCAAATTAATACAAACAACATTTCCGTCCTATTGACTTCAAATGACAGTAAGCTAATTTATGAATCAAATGCATTTGTTCCTATGCTTGCTTGACTAAACCTTTGAACAATTTTCCAAATCACTAACACATTTGTAAACACATTATTGTTTTTCAGTGTTTGTACCTTGTTTTCAAATGAATAGTCATTTTTTATAAACCCTTTATCTTAATGTAGATGAGTACAGCAGGAGTTTTACATGGTTCAAAACTCCAGAAATTACATTCAGCATTAGAGAGGCTCGTTCAGCTTCCATTCATGCTGTGCTACAGAAGTTGAATAGTGCCATGGCACTCTCAGTTTCCTTCTAAACAACAGTTAATTGCACTTACCACTTTCACACCACTTTCACACGGCTATCACTTCATTGAAATTGGCATTTTCACTTCAAGAATGAAACAACTCTTTATAATTTAACATAGCTTCAAGTAAGAGTGGACAGCAGACTGTAGAGACCAGTCCTCAGTATATTTTGGGGGAAGCTTTACTTACATTGGAACTTTACTTGGAACATTGATGTACTAGTTAAAACAAGCAACCTTAATGCTGTCCTTAATCTGTTTTCTATCTTAAAAAGTAAAAATGAAAGAGAATTTTCCAATGATCTAATGCCTTTGCTGCAATGTTAGCCACCTATGCTGGGGTATACATTCCGAGAATGGCAATAGTAGGAAAAAATTGATCTGTAATTCTAGTTGCTGAATAGCTTCAGAAATTACACAGCTCCTTCAGTGCTAGATCGATTTTGTTGTTCAGAAATGTTGTCTTTCCAAATCTGTTCTGTTCAAATCAGAAAAAATGTAAACAGTATCATCCACAGAGATCAGTGCAGCTGTTAATTTTTTAGAACATGGCTTTCAAGTGAATCTTTTCAATCAAGAATCCTTCCATTTTTATTGATAATTTCCTACACTGGGGATAGCAAGCTATTGTTGCTTGAACAGAGCTACAGTTTTCCCAGTGTTTTGACTTATTTATGCTACAGTTTATATGCTGTATAAACTCTTTACATTCAAAAGCCTTTTAAAATTTGTATTGCTTTCTGCAACCAGCAATGGGACTCAAAGGGGATACTAAGCCAGCTGAAGCCCCATTCTTGTAATTCAAGAGCACATGACATACGATACCCTTCCAATCATATTGGAAAGTAGGCTAGATGAAAATCCTCCTTGTTCATTAACTGGCATTGCCTGGGAATGTTTAAACATCAATTTTAACTTAATTTTAAAGTCTCTGTGAAATCTACAGAAATAACAAGCATGTAGGAGTTAGAATAAAAAAGAAATTGAATTGTCATAAGAAAACAGTAAAGGATGTATTTTTCTGACTTTGTAGTACTTGCTTCCAAAATTGATAATACTGCATGTGAAAGATATCTGTTCGCAGAGATCCACAATACATCCTTTGCATTTTTCTTCTGTATTGGTTACCATTTAGAAATGCTAATAAGTAAATGAATTGCTTGTGTTAACAGTAGCCACATCATTCAAATGCACTTTAATGAGGCTTATCTCCTGGTAGCACACACTTTATTGCTTATTTATAGTTTCCATTCTAGAAGGTGTCAGTGTTCAAACCAAAAATAGAAATGGAAGTTTTGCTCCATTTCTGCGAGTGCATTGTGACTGCCATTCTCTGACAACAGTGTTATTTGAATTACCACTATTAGTCCATCTGTACTGAAAAATGGTTTTGCTAAAATAATTCGTCATTTTGGCATTTGTTAATTAACCCTAATGTAGCCAATCCTCTTCGTGTTTAAAAATTCAAATGAAGGATATGGAAGTTGTACCATTGAGTTCAACAAGTTTTGGATGAGACATGATTTTATTGGGGTGTTTCTTCTGAAATGTGTAACACTTGAGTGTCAGATTTTTATAATTTTTTTTTTCAGGTGAAGTCAAGCTACTCAACCTCATTTGGAAAAAAAAAGTCAACATAATGATGACTGCTTTATTTAATTAATTGTGGTAGCAAGTCGTTATTCATTGCTTTTCTTTTTTTTTTTTTCCAGATTAATTAGGAAATAAAAATGGACATTATTGAATGACAGCAGGTGTCTCTGATTACCAGAGATCATTTAATGTGATGTACTGAGTCAAATTCTTGTTTTATTTTAATTTTGGTTTATATACAGGGTGAATTTGAAAATTTCATCAAGGAAAACTGTGTAGTTAAAAAAATGCATTTGTGCACGTCATTGCACGTATAGTTCTTTGTGCAATCCCATTTATTATTATTATTATCCTAGAATCATAAAATCATAGATTGATAAGGGTTGGAAGGGAACTCTGGAGGTCTTGTGGCAGAATATCACACATAATGTCCTAATTTATCTATATGCTCTACTTTTTTATCACCGTTGCTGCCTTTCCAAGGGATATTATAATTGCTTAGCAAGCACATTCTCCAATCTCAGAAGCCAATGGGAAATTGCCTCTTTCTTTCCTGGCACTAAATCCACCTGCTGCAGCAAAAGAATGGCGTGTCAGATGGATCTGCATGATTTTCCCTCAACCTACCCACTTTAAAATGTCAGCCTTTGTAACAGATTTTCCTCAGCTCTGTTGGGAAATTTCTACTCCCACGAGGTTTCAAAATTTGCATAAACAAATTATCCTACTCTTACATTTCTTTTTTGCTCCTAGTTTACAAACGAGACCAACAGGTATCACTGATTTAACTGCTGATGTTCCTTTATTCATGACCTAGTCATTTGAGCTGATGAGAAATGAAGACAGTCAACCTTTTTAACAAGGCAGTTTTAGAATGCTAGAACATTAAAAGACAAGTAGAAACGGTAGCAATAAGGTAGGGTAACTACTCCTTAGCCAGCAAAAGAGCATAGGAACAGAAATGATGATCTGAAAACCATTAAAGAAGGCTCTCTATTTCAAAATTCTTATCTCATCCTCTTTGACATGATAGTTGGGCATCAGCTGATGAATTAAATCTTAGTGGACAGGTAAGCAAATCAAAATTAACAGTCAAATCGGACCATTCTTGGATGTTTAAGTAAAAAGAATAAAGATAAAATGGTTGTGAAGACGGAATTGTCTTTATATGCTGTGAGATCCCTAAAGGACAAGGTTAAAGCTCATTTGCAGGCTGATGTGAAGAGTATATTCTTAAACTTTGGTCATTTTCCAGGACCAATAATTTTAGATTCCTAATCAGTATAAAATTCACTGGAGCAAGTTACAAAGAGCAGCTTCACTCTCATTCATACAGAAACCCTCTTTAAAAGCTCAGTCTAAATAGGTTTGAATGTAATTTATGTGTTCTGCAAGGCTCTCCACAGTGCCAAGGTAGTGTGAGGAGCCCTTTGTGAAAATGAAATGTGAGCCCATGATGCCTTGGAGTTTCAGAGTGTATCCATGTGGCTCCCTCTTTTAAATATGTGCACGTGTGTGTGTTTATTATCTTCCACATTCTGAGTTTAGCCAATATCTATTCTTACATGTTAACACATTAGGGATTAATCAGTAGGGTTGATAATCATAAAATCATGGTATGGTTAGAGTTGGAAGGGACCTTGAAGATTATAGAGTTCCAACCCCCCCTCCCATGGGAAGGTGCACCTCCCACTAGATCAGGTTACTGAAAGCCCTACCCAGCCTGGCCTTGAACACCTCCAGGGATGGGGTATCCACAGCTTCTCTGGGAAACCTGTTCCAGTGTCTCACCACCCACACAGTAAAGAATTTCTTCCTAATGTCTAATCTACATATACCCTCTTTCAGTTTAAAACCATTACCCCTTGTCCTACCACTACACTCCCTGATAAAGAGTCTCTCCCCATCTTTCCTGTAGGCCCCCTTTAAGTACTGGAAGGCTGCTATAAGGTCTCCCTGGAGCCTGTTTTCTCAGCCTGTCCTCATAGGAGAGATGTTCCAGCCCTCTGATCATCTTCGTGGCCCTTTGGAGTTGCTCCAACAGGTCCATGTCCTCCTTATGTTGGGGGCTCCAGAGGTGGATGCAGTACTCCAGGTGGGGTCTCACAAGAGTGGAGTAGAGGGGCAGAATCCCTTCCCTTGACCTGCTGGCCACACTTCTTTTGATGCAACCCAGGATGTGGTTGGCTTTCTGGGTTGCGAGCACACATCTCTGGGTCATATTGAGCTTCTCATCCACCAGTACCCCCAAGTCCTCCTTGGCTGGGCTGCTCTCAATCCATTCTTCGCCCAGCCTGTATTCGTGCTTGGGATTGCCCGACCCATGTGCAAGACCTTGCACTTGGCCTTGTTGAACTTCATGAGGCTTGCATGGGCCCACCTCTCAAGCCTGTCCAGGTCCCTCTGGATGCCATCCCTTCCCTCCAGTGTGTCCACCGCAACACACAGCTTGGTGTCATTGGCTAACTTGCTGAGGGTGCACTCAATCCCACTCTCCAGCTGGCTGACAAAGTTGGTAAACAACACCAGTCCTATTACCGACCCCTGAGGAACACCACTTATCGCTGGTTTCCACTTGGACACTGAGCCATTGATGGCAAATCTTTGAATGTGGCCATCCAGCCAATTCCTTATCCACCAAGTTGTCCATCCATCAAATCCACGTCTCTACAATTTAGAGACAAGGATATCATGCAGGACAGTGCCAAATGCCTTGCACAAGTCTAGATAGATGATGTCAGTGGCTCTTCCCTTATCCGCCAACGGCCTCCAGAGGGACTCCATACATTAATTTTCTTTTTTTTTTTTTTCTTAGAATGTCTTATTCTAACACTCACACTGAGATTTTTGTCATGATGCCTCTATAGGTTGCTAGGCAGCAAAGCCTTAGCCCCAAACTGTTAGCTCTATTCTGCATGCTGAGAGTCTTTCAGATAGCCTCAGTGGTTTGAACCTTCTTGCTGAGGGGTTTCCTTGAATGAGAGCAACTTCTTCCAACGGTCACAGGCTCTCTGTGGATCAGCCCTTTTCTCTGATGTGCACGAATCTTCTCATTCTATACTTCAAGAAACCCTGCAGCAGTCGAACCGTGGTTCTGATTGCAACAGGCCTTGTGCAGTTGTCCCCTACTCTACGCTGCACGGGGTCAATTGCTATGTATAATAATGTTTATATGGAAAGTGATGTTGAAAAGGCATAAGGACAAAAATACTTGTATTTGCCAAGGCTAATGAAAAAGCCACTCAAAGACATTAAGGCTATTCTTTTTTTCTTTTTTTTTTTTAGGCCAGGTTCTAGACGTGCTGGAGAAATATAATCTGAGCGATAATACTCTTGTATACTTTACGTCTGACCAAGGGGCTCATGTTGAAGAAATCTCCAGTTCTGGAGAAGTCCATGGAGGATACAATGGCATATATAAAGGTGAACATTCTCTGATTATTTTTTAAAATTGTGTTAGAATCAATCTCCTTATTTTTGCTCCAAAACTGTAATGTACTCTATGGCCAAGAAGGTCAAAACTTGATTCTTTAACAGTAAGCTTTTCATGCCTTTCATTCTAAATTCAAACATAGGCAGTAAATATATGAGCTTTACTTGTCAAATACAGCAACTCAACCAGAGTAAATGCTCAGCTCTGTGGAGTTTTAAGACTAGCAAATATACTCTTGAACTGGCCAGAGATACAGCTTTGGAAGGGTGTCAGTTCATAGTACTTTACTCTCATGGCTCTATAGCAGAATAGAAAGGGAAAAAAAAGGTGGTTTGTGAGCTGTCAGAAATCATGAGTAAGACCTAAATGGAGTGAGTGGGATCACACAAAGACAAGATATAGAGAAGACGGTAGAAGGAACAACAGAGTCCAGTGTATTCATTACAGAAAAAGTAGAAAAGGGAAGATAGTTTTAAAAACAAAAATGAGGAACTGGATTGAGTTTGGGATGGGCAAGTTCCACAACAGCCAGAAGAAGACATGATTTCAAGCAGAAGTGTCTGAGTTGGAGAAGAGCATTTTGAAAATGATGCATAACAAACTTACTGAACTGAAGACTGATTTGGAAATGGAGAAACTTTAGTTAAAAGGACAGAGTTTAGTTGTATTCTTTTATTGCAGGTGTTGAGAAGATTAATAGTCCAAAATCTGTTTATTCTAGAGAGACTAAAAATGTGTTTAGAGTCTATGTTTTTGTAATACACTTTCTCCTGGTGATATCACACAACAATAGTAAACGATACTGCTTTTGTTGCCATATGTTGATCTTGTAGAAAGAAAAATTCCAGCTTAGCAAACAGCCTTACTCATATCCCATATCCCTGATGTGGTGTTCCCTTTAGTCATCAGGAATGTAATACACCACTGGATAATAGACAGCATTGTCAAATATGAAATAAAGGATTCCCTCTGCCAAAGTGCAGAAAACAGTTTTTTCCAGTGTGCAAATGGTGGACACACAGCATCAGGAAAATGAACGTCAAAACGTTTTTAATAATCTTCAATCTTATTGAAATAGGGTAAGAATGCTTGGTTATTATTTTTCATGAAATATGGTGCATATTTTTGTCCCTTTACCAATGAAAGTTGTTTTCATTCTTTCATGAGGAAGTAGGTGTGTAATTTGTTTTCCCCTCATATTTCAGGGGAAAAAATCAAAGAACTCCAGCAGTTTTTGGAAAGTCATTTACCAAACTTGAAACTTTTAGTTGTAGAGAGAAAGAAGCAAATTGCCTTTAGGTATAATTTTTTTAAAAAGTAGTGTTGCAGAATTGCAAAATCATGTAGTCGTTGAGTTTGGAAGACACCTCCCAAGGTCGGCAGTCCTAGCCCCCGCAGAGCAAGGTCAGCTAAAGCAGGTTGCTTAGGGCTGTGTTCATTCAAGTTGTGAAAATCTCCAATGGTGGATACTCCACAGCCTCTCTGGATAACTTGCTCCATTGTTTAATCACCCTCACCACAAAAAAAAAAAAAAAAAAAAAAAAAAAAAAGCTTTTTCTTAAGTTAAAATGGGATTTCTGGTGTTTCAGTTTGTCCTGCCACTGGGCACCATTGGCTCTGTCCACTTTACTCAGGTAAATCCATGTATCCATACAGATCCCACTGAGCCTTCTCTTCTCCAGGCTGAACAGTCCCAGATCTCTTAGCCTCTCCTCATATGTTAAATGCTCTGACCACTTAATCATTATCATAGCCCTCCTTTGAACTCAATTCAGTATGTCCGTGTCTCTCTTGTACTGGGGAGCTCTGCAGTTAGACCCAGCACTCCAAGTATGTCTCACTAGTGCTGAGCAGAGGATAAGGAACACCTCCCTCACCTTGCTAGAAACATTCTTGCTAATGCAGCCCAGGATGCTGTTGGCCTTCCTCGCCACAAGGAGACATTGCTGGCTCGTGTGTTCAGGTAGTTGTCCACCGCCTTCTCTGTAGAGCTGCTTTCTGCCAGTCAGCCCATAGCCTGTGCTGATGCTAAAGGTTATTCCTCTGCAGATACAGGACTTGGTATCTCCCTTTGCTGAACTTCATGAGGTTCCTTTTGGCCCATTTCTCCTGCCTGTTTGGGTCCCTCTGGATGGTAGCACAACCATCAGTGGATTAGCCATGCCTCTCAGTTTTGTATCATCATCTGCAAAACTACAAAAAGGAAGAAAGATAGACATATACAGTAAATGATAACAATACAGTGAAGTTTTTGAGTGAGAAGACTCCGCAGTTTTTAGTAAGTATCTGTTTGAGAAATGACCCTTATGTTTTAAGAGAGCTACGAAGAAATGCTACGCAAGAAAAAATAGCTATGCTAAAGTCATGAGGTTACAAACGATCACATGGGTCCCCTGGACTAACATCAGAGTGAAATGTATCTTGAACGTTAGCACTTAGGCCTTACATAGTGAGTTAAGTAATTAAGGAACCATATGGTTACATATCTGTAGCTGTAGGCACAGCCTGAGGTGTATTAGAAGCTCTAAAAAATATTTGCTTGCTAGAATGCCAGACAAAAGATACAGGATAAATGACGAGGAGGAAAAGAAAGACAAATACGCTGGGGAATATGCCTTCCTGGAGAACTTTGATTGAATGAAGTCTTTTTTATCAAACCTTGCAGAATTTTGTATTCACACTTACAGAATGGAGAACAATTTGAAATAGATCTTACTTGAATTAATAATAAATCTGATTGATAGGGTTACTTGAGGAGTGATAGGATTTCTTATTTTCAAAATGAATTGTGTGGTTTAGAGTTACCACCTATGCTGGCACATGTTGGAATATACTATGGGAAAGAAAATAATCACTGTATAAGAAACAAAATATATATTGTATGAGAGACATTCTTAATAAATTAATAAGAAATTAAAAGACCTATGCAATCGGTTGAATACACTTTTATAATTTTAAAATAGAATGAAATCTGTTTTGTCTTCCCTCTCTCCATATCAATCCTCAATTTAACAAGTATATTTATGCA
Source organism: Vanellus vanellus (assembly GCF_965231255.1). Classification (NCBI taxonomy): domain Eukaryota; kingdom Metazoa; phylum Chordata; class Aves; order Charadriiformes; family Charadriidae; genus Vanellus; species Vanellus vanellus. The sequence continues at coordinate 141,983,105 of NC_138905.1, read as the reverse complement.
TCATTTTAAAAAAGGGCAAAAGTGGAAGTGATCAATTAATTGCATAATTAACAATTTTCATACATAAGAATTTATTTGTATTAACAGTCATGTACAATGAGATGCGTTAGGGGGCTGTATATCTCTTGCAGATTTAATGAAAACCAGACTTGTGAAGCCCTAAGTCTCAGGCACTGATGAAGCAAGATGCCTCAAAAAGCAAAAGGACGAACTTTACGCTACTTGTGCTCATTTGTGCACGCCCTAGGAATTTGCTTCTTCTGATGAGTAGTTTACAAAACAGGGAGACATGCATGTCCTTTCTCCCTGTCTCTGCTAGACAATCTCTAATACTTACCTTTTTGTATACGAGCACTGCATGAATGTGAATATGAATCAAGCTACTTAACACTCTTGTCAGAGCTGGAGCAGTATGCTCAGCAATAAAATCAAAAGATCTCAACAGATCTCCACAATTTTAACTCACTGATTTGTCTTGATATCCAGCCAAATAAGAACGAATAATAAAATTTATGAGGAGTTTGAAGAGTTAGGCTAGCACTGCAAGACTGAACGCAAAAAGGGGAAATTGCTATTTGAAGGTTTTATTACTCTGGGTTCTGATGGTGGAACAGTCACCAAAATTTGGATAGCCCTTGAAATTAGAAACCAGAGCTGACATACTGTTTAACTAGTTGCTGTCATACACAGTCTGGTTTATCTCTTCGATATCCTTTTTAATTCTTTTTTGTATAGTAATATTACACCCTACACTTGATCTCCTATGACAAGGTGACCCGCTTAGAGGATGAGGGAAAGGCTGTGGATGTTGTTTACCTAGACTTTAGTAAAGCCTTTGACACCATTTCCCACAGCTTGCTTCTGAAGAAACTGGCTGCTTGTGGGTTGCATGGGTGTACTCTTTGCTGGGTAATAAACTGGCTGGATGGCTGGGCCCAAAAAGTTGTAGTGAATGGGGTTAAATCTGGTTGGTGGCCAGTCACAGGTGGTGTTCCCCAGTGCTCAATATTGGGGCTGGTTCTGTTTAATATCTTTATTAACTGATCTGGACGAGAGGATTGAGTGCGCCCTTAGTAAGTTTGCAGATGACACCAAGTTGGGCAGGAGTGTTGATCTGCTTGAGGGTAGGAAGGCTCTACAGAGGGATCTGGAAGGCTGGATCGATGGACCCAGGCCAGTGGTATGAGGTTCAACAAAGCCAAGTGCCGGGTCCTGCACTTGGGACACAACAACCCCATGCAGTGCTACAAGGGAAGAGTGGCTGGAAAGCCAAAGAAGGACCTGGTGGCGTTGATTGACAGCCGGCTGAACACAAACCAGCATTGTGCCTGGGTGGCCAAGAAGGCCAACAGCATCCTGGCTTGCATCAGGAATAGTGTGGTGAGTAGGAGTAGGGAAGTGATTGTCCCCCTGTACTCGGCACTGGTGATGCTGCATCTCGAGTACTGTGTTCGGTTTTGGGCCCCCCACTACAGGAGGGACACTGCTGGAGCGTGTCTGGAGAAGAGCAGTGAAGCTGGTGCAGGGTCTAGAGCACAAGTCTTATGAAGAGCAGTTGAGGGAACTGGGATTGTTTAGCCTGGAAAAAAGGAGGCTGAGGGGAGACCTTATCCTCTATAACTACCTGAAATGAGCTTGTAGTGAGGTGAGTGCCGGTATCTTTTCCCAAGTAACAAGAGATAGGACGAGAGGAAATGGCCTCAAGTTGCACCAGGGGAGGTTTATATTGGATATTACGAAAAATTTCTTCACCAAAAGGGTTTTCAAGCATTGGAACAGGCTGCCCAGGCAAGTGGTTGAGTCACTATCCCCAGAGGTATTCAAAAGACATGTAGATGTGGTACCTGGGGATACGGTTTAGTGGTGGACTTGGCAGTTTAAGTTTAACTGTTGGACTCAATGATCTTAAAGGTCTTTTCCAACCTAAATAATTCTGTGATTCTCTTATTCTGTGGATATTGAAGTAATGGATCAAAATAATGGCTGTTCTTTCCAGTGGCCCTTTTCTTATCAGAAAGTTATCAGAATCAGAAGCCTTGGAGAAAGATGAAGGAGCTGTGTAGTGAATAAAGATCCCTAAGAAGATCTAATCCAAGATAGTATGACCTCGGTTTAAAATATGAATCCTGACAGTTTAGATTCTACAAAGAGTTTTAGCATTAGTTATACAAATTTTCATCATATGAAGATGAAATTCCACTTCAAGTCTTTCTAAACTCTTAGCATAGCCTAAATCCTTTGTTAATGAAATTCACAGTATAGAGAACATGATGCTTTTATTTACTATTTTGAAATGGGACAGTTGCAAATTTCATGGAATATCTCCTTGAATAGTTTCCTCATTGATAAAGGAGGGAAAACTTATTATACCTTCCCTACCTACCTTTGTTTTGTGTACTTTTATTGTGCCTCTTTGCCTTCAATACCTCACTCAGAAAAGAATTTTCACGTCTCTCTCTCTCATCATTCTTAATTGGTGAGTTTTTCCTTGTCCCCAAATTCTTGTTAATTTCTTCTGTGAATTATTTCTAATTATGCAATATGTTATTTTAAAATGACTTTACAAGTATTGCCTTTCGGGTTTTGCCATGAAGTATCACTACCTGCTTATATACTTTCTTCTTAATATTATCCATTACGTCCTGTAGAAACCTGTTGCCTTTATATCTTACCGGTTACAGATGTGCATTAAGCAGTAGTATTTGCATAGGTCCTTTTTCTTAAGTATGCAGTGAAGTTTATGGTATGAATAACTAAGACTGGTATGAAGACTAAGACTGAATACAAGTTCAGTTATTTTTTCTCTAATGTTCATTGCACTGCAAATATTTTTACAGAATTTGTACTTGCATCTTGTTTCCTGTTGTGTGACGTCCATTATCTGTTTCTTCTGAACTTGATCAACCTGTGATACATGAATTTTTCCATTCTGCAGCTCACTTCCCTTTCAAAATTGAAGTAAATATATTAAAATAACAAGGAACTTTAACATAGAGTAGCATCAAGGTAGATTTCTATTGACTTTTTTGAGAAGTGTCATAGGCTGTTTGTTTTATCTCTTGTTTCCTGCCTGTTAATCAGATTTTGATTCATGACAACCTTTTATCTCCTAGCCCATGATTAATGTTCCAGAAACTTTTCCTGAAGGTCCTTGTCAAAGATCTTTCAAAGGTTTAAATCTAAATGCAGCCTCTAAAACAAGACAACAGTGGCTATTTTAGTAAGAATTTCTTCACAACTCATGACCTTCCTACGTGAACTCCTGAAGGACTTCTGGGTGCATACATGATAATATATTTTTTCTGGTTACTTACTGGTTTGATAAGAAACTGGTCAGAGAAATGATTGGTTTCTCTGAGAAACCTAGTAGTTCCTGTGGTCTTATTGGGCCAATGGGTCCTTTGGGCCTATTAGTTCCTTTGGAAACTTCCAGTTCACGATATACTTTTATGAAAAATCTTGCTTTCTATGTGTTTTCCTCTTTAGCTCTTTATTGTTCATACTGAACCACTCAAAGCTTTTTCATATATTAGCATGTAAGTCGTATATGATGTATCATTTATAAACTCTAAGTTAATTATACCATATATGTTATTATGACTTACAACATACAAATTATGGTCCTTATTATCCTGTTAATGTTAACATTTTCAGATTGAAATATGGAAACTATTGTATTTATCTGAAGTCTCTTCTTAAAACTTTCGACGTATTTTCTCCAGCAATTTTTTTTTTCCATGTTCTGTGACATTTCTCTGTTAAAATGTATGGAACTTTGAGATATTGTTTTTGTATGTGATATGCAGGGCATCTGCACTGACTTCTGCTTCAGTGTTTTTCACTCGCTTTCTCATTAGTATGACATCTGCAATTTAAGCATGCCCACGTGAGCGACTCACCTTAGCTTTCCTTTAGGAACAGAAATAAGGTTAGTTTTTCTGAAATATTTAAATCTCTCCTTTAGAATAAGATGAATAGAATAAATAGATGAATGGAGTTTTCTCTCAACTGAATAAACAAGCAGCTTAAGATGACTGGTTTAAACGATGCCATTATATTCTTCTTCGGTACCCTGAGATATTGAATGTAATTATTTTGTGGTAATTTTTATTTAGTTGCTTAGTGACTCGTTTATTGAATTAGCTTCAGTGTGTTATAAAATAGTTTCTCCTGTTACAAACCTTATAAAAGTAAACAGTGAAGGCATTAAAATCTTTTCTTCATACTTTTTCTCATTATACTATTTCACATATGCAGACAGTGGAAGTCCTCCCTCATTATCACTTGTTGATATCTGTACCACTCTGTTACATATGGGATTTTCTATGGAGTCTCCTTGCATCTCTTAATACTCTTACTGTCAGCTTCTTTTGGATATGTAGCTAAATATATTTTGTCTGCACCTTGGACCTGCACATTAGAAATACTGTCTTTCCCTGTATTTATGAAGCATTTAGCACAATGCATACAGGTGCTTGGCTACTGTCATGCTGCTAGAGTGGGTCATGAGTTCTGCTGCCAATGGGAACGGAGTCAAATGATGATAATGGCAAAGAATTTGAACAACATTCATTTTAAGTGTTTTGTGCCTTAGAAATAGGTATATATGTAGCTACTTTGTTAATATCCATAAAAAATAACAATGAATGCTTCTTAAGGATTTAGACCCTGATTTTTTAAATCTGCTACAGATCTGTGAGAGCTAAACAAGGACTGGAGGAATCAATCACCCAATATTTTACTGAAATTTATTATTTTTATGCAATTTGATATCCTGCAGTGATAAGTTTGTTCAACAGTGTTTCTTGAAGCTATTAGTAAATGGTTTCTTATCTGTAAGCCACAGAAAAATAAAGCTGACCATTACTTTGGCCTCAGGAACTACACTATTGCATATTTAGTGATATTAGTTGGAGTTTAATAAGAGTTTAATAAGAGGAGGAATTGACCTTTTTTTTCAAATGTGCTGTATTTTTATATTCTCTCTGGAGTGATCCAGATTTTTAAACAATCAACCCATCTTGTAATTTTGACTGAAACAGAAAATATCCTGAGAGACCATTTCATTTGATTGGAAGAAACATCAGATGACAAGATGTCCAAATGAGCTATGTCTAGTACTTTCACCTGTACAAGAACAGCTCAGGTTTAAAATTAACAAAAGTGTTACATGAAACAGATTGAAAATCAGTAAAATAAAGAGTGAGCTTGCCATTTATAATAAATTATTGTTTGATCATTTTATAAGGTAAGCAATAGTAACCAGTTTTGATTGTCGATATTTGTAGCATAAAGTCTACTACAGAAGGGTAGAATAATTAATTTCCTTGTAGTTGTCTATCATTCAAGAGAATAAATTGGGTTTGGAACCTTTGTTTTTAGAAGAATATAAGAAAGAAGAAAGGTCAGTATGGTTATAATCCAAGTGATCTAAAAAAGTTATTTTAAATAGTTTTCATCATTCATCATTCAAAATATTAATAGTGATATACCACAGAGTTCCCCTTTATATATCATCCTTTGTAAAAGCTCTATTCCCAGAGTCAGGTAATAGCAGTCAATTTAAATCACAGGGAGAAAAAAAAAAAAAAGATAGTCTTTTAGCTAAGATTTGACAGGAGGTTAAAATGGAAATTTGACATCATGTTGTGGAGGACTGCAGAGAGTTATGCCTGTACTTTGCTGCCTTCTGCAGATTTTTCAGGAAAGGTGAATGGAGGCTATTGTTCAATATAACACCGAAGGGTGCAACTACTCAGAAAGCATAGATAGCTAAGCATGAAAATACAGCCTGTGGTGTTTTATGCTGGTTTTAAAATATTTTTGGAAGAATTTAAGAGAACAAAAATAATATATACCTTGGCTGCCTAGAGTCTGCCAGGCATACAGACTACTAGGTTACTGCCTTTTCTCTGTTTCAGTGTTGTCAAGTCCAAGCAAAATACAAAACTAATGAGTCAGATCCTGAAATAGCAAGAGATTTTATTTTTAAATAATGACCTTTTGTGTATTTTAAATTTTCATTCTAATTACAATTTTATTTTGGATGTTTGCTTCGTGTTTCAAGCATTGGTAGTGAAACCTTGATTTATTTTTTAATAAAAAAAGAATGCAGATAGCTTGAGCAACGTTTAACAGCTAGAGTTTTAACGACAATGTATATCAAGGGATTTGTAATCATATAATGGCATTAAGCAACTCTAGTGATGTCACTAAACACGGTTCTAATAAAGATGAACACCACGTAGGCATAGATAATAGAAGACAGTCTTCCGCAATGACCTGTAATTCCTGCCCTGGTTCCCTGATATTCCTAACCTCCAGAGATATCAAAAAATTATGCTCCAATTAATCTTTTGAAAGGAAAACAGCAGTCACTTCTTCATAGGCATAAGTGAGGAGATAGCCCTGCGGTGGAGTCCATTTTGCCTTTTGTACCTCACAGCAGGGAAGCCGAGTTTGCTCGGCGCTCCCTTTGTGCTTGGGTAATGTGCAAGTTTTCTGTCCTCTTCTGCAGTGATTCAAGAAAATTGGACTGTGAACCTAGGAGCTGTGAAAGTGATCCAATATCTAGGTTTTAAGAACTGCAACATGTGTGGGAATGGGATTCACCACTTACCTTGAAATTGCTCTGTCTTCAGATTACACAGGAGGCAACAGAAAAACGAGAATTTATTTAAACAATCCAATCTAGCTAGCACTGTTACTAGGTTCAGACAAGTATACAGCAATAAAAGGAACCTCACACTTAAAGCCACCTACAGCATAGATCAGCTCTTAGAGTTTTCTGTCTGTCCATACTGTCCAGCCAACTAGCTGCTGTGATGTGTACACAGAACTAGGATCCGGCTCAGGAACTAAATCATCTTCCTGTCATAACTGGTCACTGAGAAATATATGAACTTAGGGATGTCTGTAATTTTATGTGCTTATACTACACTTGTATTTTTATTCAGATATAACTACTCCTGCTCAACAGGATTTTCTGTGAACCATAGTTCAGCCAGGATATTAATCTTGACACTTTCCTGATAGGTAACACATAATCACCAAACTTTTAAAATCCTAATGACTGTTGTACATAGATAGAGTCATCTTTTCTACAGAAGATGCACACAGTCTATTGACATCTACATTGGTTTTGACCCAACCCTGTTAACTGATCAACATACTTTTGGGTGAATACTTCCTTCTGCTAGGTGACAGGTATTTTAAACCTCACCAAATAACCCCTTTATAAACTTTAATCTACATTATCTTTAGATTTCTGTTTTGAAAATTACATTTTTTACAAGGATATAAACAAAAATTATCTATGTATCTCATTCCTGGGTTTTAGAATAGGTAGCCATGCACTTTATTGTGAGAATGGAATTGCATTTGCTGCAGTGGCAAGAGTAAAGTTTTAAAACTGCTCTAAAAGACAGATAGTCTTGTTGAGATCTGAACTTGGCACTGCTTTCCAAAAACAACTTAAGCAAAGATTGTTGCTTGATGTAATGTTGGATATTAGAAAGTTCAAGTTTTCTGATGTCAGACTCAATAATTATGTGTCCTGGACTATTCAATATTATGAATTCTGATAAAGCTCATGAAAATGTAAGCAAAAATCGCATATAATAAAGAATCATGAGCTAAATTTTTTTCAACCACAGGACTGTGTACACTGAAAAACCTGTGGAAGACCTTATTGAGCAGTGAAAAACCCGTAGAAAAATAGGTGCATTCCGAATCCCCCAATGCTGAAATAAAAATATCATCGAGGAGTCAGTAAGATAGACAGAGTGTATGGCAAGGCCTGGGCTTGACACCAAAGATATTAACTATGTAGTGTTTTGAAGGTCTAAAAGGCTGAATATACAGAACTATTGAAGTATTTTGTTGTAATATTTTGTATTTTTGTGGGCTTTTTTACTTGAAAAAGTGAGATACAGGAGAAGTAGGCTCATAGTAGGTTTGTTTGAACCATGAATTGCTGTTTGATTCAGTTAATGGCAGAGGTTCCACACGCATATTCCTTTCCTTTCAGACATCTCTATAATATAAAACAATCTCAGTCTAGGTGTAAATGCCTGGCCCAGACCAGATCCAAAACCTATCTGTTTACCAGCAATATTTTTTTCCAAATTATATGTTAATTTCAAAGATCAACCTGCAGTGCTGTACATGGTCACATGACTGTGTAAGACATTAATAGTAGTACTTGTGATAGCTCTTCATACAGAGTAGTGTTAATTATATATTAAGTAATGGTAGAAATACTGTCAAAGAAGAAACAAATTGTCCTGCTGCAAAGATGTTGGGAGGACTGGGCAACAGTGGATATTGCGGAAACAAAAGAAACGGCTGCACTGTAGTGTTGAATGCAATCAGCTGATAGTGCATTTGATGCAACTGTGCTGGTTCAGAAGTAGAAAAGGTTTTCACAGCATCATGAGATCTACCATCACAGTAGTGAATTTCTTCTTAATGTTTTGAATTGGAAAATTCAGTAACATACTTAAATTATTACTTTCTTCTATCTAAAGTCATTAAGCACCATTTTTAATAAAATATCATACATCTCTTTTTTTTACTTCAGATATCTAAGCATATGTCAATTTATTTTTGCTTCCTGTTTGTTTGGTTATATCTTCACATAGCTATGTGGCACACTATCTAGACCAAATTCTATATGAAGATTCCTGCAAGGTGCCTTTTTATCTCCTACAGCTGTTATACAATTTTGTTTGTAAACAAAATACATTTCATAAGCTCTGTCTAACATATTAGTAGATTTACTGTGAGAAAGGTACTGATTGTAGGTGGAAAATCTAAACCTAGCAAATTAAAAATAAGATAAATACATTTAATGAAAAGATTCTGTCTAGACAGGATGTTTAATATTTGGAAAGTTAATCTTGTGGGAGGGGGGTACTTTTCTAAGAAGAGGTTGATTACTTAGCAAACAAAACTTTCATTTTTCAGGTGGAAAATCAATGAACTGGGAAGGAGGTATTCGTGTGCCAGGGCTTCTCCGTTGGCCTGGAGTGATACAGGCTGGTGCCTATATGGATGAGCCAACAAGTAACATGGATATATTTCCTACCATAGTCAAACTTGCCGAGGCACAGTTGCCCTCTGACAGGTACGCTCTGTAGTTATCTCTGTTTTAGGGAAAGTCTCATGAGTATTTTATACATTCTGGTGATGTTTATTAAGATAGATGTGAGATGGGAAAGAAAAAAATATATTTTAAAAGCACTTTTTTTTTCATTACTTACATACTTACTTACTTCATATTGACACACTGATATATTTTACAGAAACGTTGTATGTAAATACAGCTTAGCTTGCAGAACAAGCACCAAGCAAGCAGAAAATAAGAGGATACCACCAAGAGCAACATACTGTCAAATCAGGCCTAGAATTATTTGCTAAAAGCAAAAATGAATGTTATCAAAAAAGGCTCAGTTCTGCCTGAGTGAACGTCATAGAAAAAGGACCTGCAAGTGTAAATGATTTTAAACTACTTTACGAGCTCAACTCTTGGCCTGCTTAGTGTAACAAAACACAGCAAAATCCCATCTAGGCTTTTCTCACAGGTTTTTGTGTTCTCTATGAAGTTAGTGAAAATAATCCCTTACAGAGTTTTGCAGCCTGATAAGAAAACCCACTGGACTTCTGAAATTCATAAGATGCTTTATTGACACTCCTACATCCCTGTGCTTTGTCTTGTTCAGGAGATACCCAGTCTCTGCAGCGAGCAACCTACACTCTGTTGCCATCCAAATCCAATAAGTGGAGAAACCTGCTGATATGCATATGCTTTGAACACATCTACCATACATAAACAGCTTTTGAGCACAAAGTACCCAGAATCCACGTGGGGAAAAACAGTGGTGAGCAGAGACACTCTGCTAATGATGATTCATTGAGTGCTTGAAGGAAATGGCAGGGCAGGACATGTGCAAGACATGAAAAATTAGTCAGGCTGGTCCCAAGAAATGCCCTAGAAGCAATAACTCTATTGAACCTGAGCGGTTCAGATCGTTCTTAATGTGGGCAGATCTTATGCACTTTGTTTTCATATTGCTTGAGTGAAGGCTAAGCACTGACGTTTTATTTTGATCTCTCTGATAGAAATCCCAGTATGCTTGTGTAACTTCCACTTGCGAGTTGCTCCACTCTGATTCTTCTGTGTACGCTAGATACCATAATTACTGCTTGATGGTAGGTCATGGACTAGCTTGAAACGTTTTTGATCCAGCAGCTGAATTCCTATCACTCCACTGAATTCTTCCTGAGAAATAAGAGAAACGACTCCAATTAGGATTCAGTCGCTGAGAGGCAGCAGGTTAAGAAGGAAAGGAGGAGGAACTCCTAGTTAAAGAAGAAAAATGCCATCAGTAGCAAAAGTCTCATATATCCCCCTGAAACCAGCACTTGTGGGAATACAAGAGTACTGGAGACATATTACTGGAGACACCCTTTCCCCATCAACAGGATGTAGAACAGAAAGTGTACGATAGACATGCTTGATAGTGAGCAGGATAATGCAGGGGTGAGATAAGAGTGCATTACTCAGGCAGAAAACATGACAAACTGAAAGTGGGAAAGACTCTAAATCAACTGATCCCCACCATCAGGGATGAACCCAGAAAGCAGAGTTCAGACAACACAGTTTTAGGAATTCCAGGATGTCTTCCTGCCCATCCTTTGAGAAGAGTCCTACTCAGAATGATGCTGTTGCATACAATTGTTGTGAAGAATTTCATAGTCATTGTCCTGGTTTGAGGACATAGCTCATGGATTAAAAAAGTGAAGTTAGTGTCTCTCTTGTAGTAGTTCTACTAATGCAAAAAGGGTTTTACATGGTAATGACAATTAACATAGACATTTTAAAACTTTTAAAAAGATTCCAAAAGGTTTTTAAGAGATATTGCTCAAAATGCTTAAAAAAGAATTACCTGCTGATCTGTATATCAGCAAAAAGTAATTTTGTATAAAAATTCTTGTAAAATTTGTAATTCACACCGGGTGAAAAATGCAGATTGTGATTTCTCCCCTGCCAGCTGATTCCAGCAATTCAAAGGCTTTATTTATGGAAATATTTAAATGCCTTGCTTATTCTATAACTCCGTTTTGATGTAAATTGACTGACCCCTTCAAAGCATGGTCAAAATTGTCCAGCAGCATTTAGAGAATTTATATACGTGTATATTTCTCTGTGTGTCTAGTTAATAAACACATATTTAAACATAGTTCATTTTCAACTTTGAAATGACTAATTCTCTCTTAAATTCTGGCACACATAATTTGCTGGACAGAGTTCTTACCATTACTTCTGGGGGTAGTAACACAGCACAGCATATATTTCTCTTAATTTTGGACTACTTTGGCCAGACTACTCCCAAACAGTGTGAGCAGGTATACCTGGAGGACTGTGTTGTAGCGTTTTATTCACATCTGGTTGCTTTCTCAGAAAAAAAGAAAAAAAAAGAAAAAAGAAAAAAGATAAAAATGGGTTTAGGAAACAACCATTCCTAATGACAAAATGTAAAATTAATGTTTCCTTAAATAATATAAAAATCAAAGGGGAAGAGCACGTGAAGGTTTTTCTCTGAATTGACCAACTGGAGGTGGCCATTCAGATTTATTTATTTAAGTAGTGGAAATGCAGAGTTATAATACCTTCTCACTAAAATGAGGTTTGGATTATTGTTATGATTTTGAAATGCTTTCTTACTCAGAATTATTGATGGACATGATCTGATGCCCTTACTTCAAGGAAAAGTTACCCGATCCAAGCATGAATTTCTCTTCCATTACTGTAATGCATATTTAAATGCAGTGCGCTGGCATCCAGGAAACAGTAAGTAGACTTGCCTGCTCATATTTTAAATATTTAATATAATTTTTATTGCAGCTTGAAAAGAATGAGGAAAAAGCCTTGGGTTATAGTAACAAATAAATTGTTGAAAATATCTAGCCGTTTCCCTTCTTTTTCACTTTTCTTTTTGCTAGAATGTGCCTATTCACCATTTTACTGTTTGACATTAGTTTGTTGCTATGCATTAGTATTACATATCCATACAGTACTAAGATCTATGGTATCTTAAACTATTTTTTTTTAAACTTGCCTGAGAGAGAGTCTGTGTTACAGAATGAAGTAGTCAAGGTTAAGTGTTACGTCTTCCTAAAAACATACAGGTAATAGGATGGCTTGCTTAATAACAGCACAAGTATGATGTCAGCCTGGCCATTTTTATTATTGGGATAGGAAAGTATAGGAGAATCACCAAGTCAAAGTCATAATTATCCAATAAATTAATACACTATTATAGGGTCCCTTTTCATGCTTTCTATGAACAATATAATTCCACTTTGTAGGCCAAGGAAAAAAGCATTTCCCACTGTTTTTCTCCTTTTTAACTAACAGCTTGCTGTTCCTGGTAGCAATTTCCACATTAACCAAAGCCGATTTCCCTTTCTATAAAAATCTCTGTACTGAATGAAGTCAAACACACATTTGTCTGGTCTCAGTTGACACTCAAAGTGATAACTTGTATTACAGCTTCAATATGATGATCCAAGACAAGATTTGGTGTAGCACTTTTTGGTTTAAGTACCTTGTGAAAGGACTTGCTTAATAGTTAATGTGCAAACTTAAAATGAGTTGGAAACTTTGTCTTCTTGGTCATCTGTAGGCTGACTCTCTACCTGTCTTGGACTTTAAACTAGGAAAAGGGGAAATATTATATATAACATTTATTTACCACTACTTTGCTTATATGCCTTGCATCTGATAATCGTTAGGAAGAACCAAGCAATCGGAAGATGTCGTTATCTAGTACCATTTCGTATCTGAGGTTAGATGAAATTGTTCTGCGTCATGATGAGGTTGATAAGTAGGCAGAGCTCCAGGCAGGCAGTGAGGTTTTTTTTTCTTAAACGTGCACCTTTGCAAGAGGAAGCACCACTTGTCTGAGGAAAGGCTCACCTTTGTTATTCACTGAAGGGAAGTTTAATGGGAAATGAAGGGGAGCAATGATGAGGGACTAGTCCATTGTATTTACTTGAGGGGAAACAATGTAGATTGTGATTCTCCCTTTATCCTTTCTCCAAGGCAATCAAAAGAGAAAGCCCACGCAGAACCTGGCAATAACAATTTCGTAACACTGAGCTGATATTTGTATGGAAGGGTTTTTGCTGTACTACCTTGTCAGGCTACGTTGTAGTGTGAGAGTAGGCAATAGCCAGATATTCCTATCGACTCTCTTCCACACCAGTCCCCCAGCAGTGCTCAACATATTCTCTTTTCTTACTTGTCCAGTGTCAGATCTTCAGAAATGCCTTTTCCATGTAGACAACGTGATTGTGTTTGTAAAGATATTTGTCACAGTCAGCTAAAGATTTGCCCCTCCTTATCTCTCTCCCATGTGTTATTGTTGTACAGAGATAAATATACTTGCATTACAGCTGTACGCACCTGATGCTATCTGCATTGCTGTGGGTACTCTTGTGGAAAACCGAGTATGGTTGGGTTTTCTTCTGATATCTCAGCAGCTCTATATGAAGCAACTGATAAGTTCAAAGTGCATTATATTACTAGTTAGAGTGTTATTGTCTTCTAGCCTTCCACCACAGCTCGCTCTTTACAGCTAATCTCAAAGTCCATCCACAGTCACTATTTCTGCTACTAAGTGATATTTTGGTATGTGAAAATGAACACAAGAAAAGCAGAAATATAATGCAATGTTTGGGGTTTTTTTTTGTTTTTGTTTTTTCCTGGAGAAGCAATTACTTCATATATTTGATCCAAAACATTGCAGAGCTTTTGCCTAGCAGCTAACAACTAAATTAGAAGTATCCTATAGCAACAGTTCATTCCCTATACTTAGGAATACATCCAAGAAAGTGAATGAGGCCATGTTCATTAAAGGCGGACTAGAAAGCTGGAAAATTGTGCAACTTTCACTTAACCCCAGAGTGCTACTGTTATCAGTTATAAGGCTGTAAGTCTTCAGGGTTTGGGTATAGACTGATCACCATTTCTAACTCTACACGTATTCCATGTCTAACGTGCTTTATGACCTAAATACCACATTCCTCTGTGAGCACACACATTTTCCAGTATCCAGAAATGACTGTAGGATCTCTAATCTTTTAGTTGCACCTTGCCAATGATCAGTCAGGCGAATAGCATTTAATTCCCAGAGGACCTTCAGAAGCATATACTTAATGCTCTTAAGGATAATCTTGAAGAGGTGATATTCCTTATCCAAGAAAAATCAGGACATTCTTGAAAAAAATGTCATCAAGGACCAGTTGTCTTTTCTGCGTACTGTAAATGATCTTTTACACCAGGAAAGCCTTGTGTTGTTCTTTATCTGTGTTCCCCAGATAGTTCACTAGGTTGACTACAGGTACTTTGGAATTATATAAAAACATACTAGCTGAAGATTATGCCTGTACATACCCGACAAACTCTGACCAGCTCTGCTTCCCACTATACCTGAGCCTTAGTGGAAGAAACCGTGGTAGTATGAAATAAATAACCTCAACCATGTTCAGCATCTTCTGCACAGCTCTGGTGGTGGGCCCTTATTAGAAGGACCCAATTGTCCAACTAGTCTGAGACTACATTATAGATTGCTGATCCTTTAATTAAATTTGCAATTTCTATTAATTCTGAAGATGCACTTTTTGAAGAACAAAGCGGCAACAGCTAGAAATTCATAGAAGAGAAAGCTTACAACTGCTAAGGAAAATGTTTGTTTATTTATTAAATGGGGTACAATCCATTAATGCACTTATTAATGCATATATTATCATATTTCTTACCTTATTTATTTCCTGGGAAGTCTTAGTGAGTAAGTCAGCTTCAGCTTGTGTATTCCACTTTTTTTCCTAGACACCCAAAGTGTAGGATTAGCTTTGATCCTAAGGAAAAATGCATATATCAGGAAACAAGAGGGAAGCAAAAGTTAATCTTAATCACTTAATCACTTGGTACCTTGTTGCCTCCATCACTCCACAGTTCCCTTAGTAACTATCTTTGCCATTGTTAGATTTCCACTGCGTTTCAGTCTAAAAAAAAAGAAAAAAAGAAAAATTGGTTTAATTTTTCACTCTTAGGCTCTATATATGAAACAGGTGAATTCAGTGTAGGAGAAATTTACAGTGTTTGCACACCTTTCCCTTGCTTGCAAGTTTCTAAAGTCTGACTTAGAGGTGTGTTTCTCTTCCCTGGAAGGAAGGTCAGAAACTTCAGAGTAAACAATTACCATTTTACATTTATACATTTAGAGGCTAAGTATTCCTCATAACCAAATCAATACACATCTTCATTAAGACATATTAGTTAGGACAGTTACTGCATTCACAATATACTTTCCCCTTCATCAGCCCTTTGAAGGAGCATTTAGAGGATGTGTACTATGTAATGCTCTTCTTAACCAACACTACAAAATTTAAGCCTTATCCTTTCTAGAGAGACATGAGAAAAAGAATCTTTCCTCTACACTCCTTCTGTTTCTCAGTCTCAGAAAATAAAGCTAACACCATTTTCTTCTTCGTCTCTCTTTGAGCCACTTAAGTTTTGCCAGTTACTAAAAAATAATGCACATTAATCTTCACATTCTGAATTAAAAAAGGAATGAAATATCAGGCAATTTTCTTTGCTCGTGATTCATGTCTCGCTCTCACAGACTCATGCATGCTGACACTTGTTTTTAGTGCCTTGGAAACAACCATGACATACAGTCCTAGTCCTTGGAGGATGATTTCCTGCTATTTTGAAACCTTATAAATATGTGTAATTTAATTGATCTGTTAAAAATACAGAGAGGAAGGCATGCTAAAACAGAGTCAGCAAAGCACTGTAATTTCCCGTTACCAATCTTACTCTCTGCAGCTGCCTGGTGTTCCATTTAAGTACCAATACACAAAAGCAACACCTTTGGAAAAAACAATAAATCCCCAAACTTTTCTTTCTGCCTAGTGAGGTGTAATCACTTAGGGTTTTTTAATCATTAAACATTTACATTTAAAACAAAGCAAGTGTAGGATTTGCCTTTGCTTTCTTGAGCTGAGCCACTCAAAGTTTTACGCAGCTTTCTGTCAGTTGTGCATGTCAGATTATGCTTTGGCCTCATTTAAGTCTGATCTACTGTTCTGATAGTGCAAGTAGACCAGTACTTGTGTATTTGCTAAAGTTATAATTCAGCATAACTGAATACTAAAAAACTATCAAGAGTTCTGTCTCCAGAACATTACTGGCATATGAATCAGTACTATTAAAAATGCATTGCTATGACAACTTAATTATAAGGAGAGAATTCATCAGATACAGAGCAAATCTACAGTTGAATGGCATTTCTACATCTTTCAGGCTCCTCTGATTGTGCACAAAATTTTCATTTGATAAGGAGGAAATATATTGTAATCCTGTGTAATAAACATTGAAAAATGTAATGCAATACAGTCTGTACTTTAAAGACATAATAGTCTTCACAGTATTTTGGTACTACTAATAAAAATATACTACTGTTCGTGATAAATGCTGGAGTGACTTTACTAGCAGCACGTCACCTTTTCTATTTCAAAATCTATTTCATTATTCAGTGGAAAATGTCATTCAGTAAACAAAAGAAAAAGAGACTTGATATGGCAAGTTAAATTGAAGCACTGTAGACAGTAGAATCAAACTAGCTTAGCATGCAAATATAATGACTTTTAAAGACAGTAGAAGTTCACTGAAATTTTCCACTTTGCCTCACTTAACAAAAAGGATACATTTCAATTAGTGTATATTCTGGGTTTCTTGTATGTTGTGATCTACTGCAATTACTGAAAATCATCCAATCAAATTCACCATAAAGAATTTCTACCATTATTGTAGAATTCGTAGCTATTGTGATTCCTGACTGTTGCAATGTCCTCCAGCATCCGACTGTACACAGTATTTCATGAGAGATATTTTGTTCTTTGACTAGGGATGAGGGGATCTTCCTAGTCATGCATTTAGCCTTTTCTGCAGTATCAGCTGTCACAGATCAAAAACAAACAACAAAAAAAGAATGAGAGAAGAATATTTTCTGTTTTGTAGCTTTCAGACTGTATGCAGGATAAATTTATTGAATGGGGTTTTTCTTTGAGAGGATCATCCAGGTTCTGTTTGACTAAAGACATTGGAGTCAAAATAAAGAGGGCACAAAGCAGTAAAAATCTGCTCAGAAGGGCCATTTTGTAACAACTTCTGGTTTGGACAGGTATAGTCTTTCTTGTGAAATGGAATTAAAATATGACGTATTTCTGAAGAAGTGAAAGTACGAAGAGGAATACCTTGCACTTTTCCTTACCTCTAGAAAGGACTAAGATATGCATACCTTAAGGGGTAATTAAGGTTAATTAAGATGGCTTCCACTATTTACAGTGCCATTCTTAGCCTCAGTTTTGGTAATATCACATTGAGTCTTAATATTTAAAAACTGTAAACTGAATGCATATGCTTAAAGAAAGGTAATTTGTGAACACAAGATTGTCCTGAGAAAGAGGGATTGAAGGAGACAGAGTCTAGGCAGGCAGCAAAAACTGGGAAACCTCTATGAAGCTCTACAAAACCAGCTTAAAACTCTTTTTTTCTTCAGTCAGGTTCCCAGTGTGAGGATAGGTGAGGCTGGTGCTTCTCAGTAGCAAATGGAAATGCATTAATTTGTGTGTGAGGGATATTTTAGAGTATAAGTGGTGCCAATATACCTCTATTTGAAAATGTCAACTCTTTCTTGTTCAGTCCTCTTAGAGCATTTAAGAAACATAATCATTCAGACATCCATGAAGTAAATTAACAGTTCTATTTTCTCTAAAGTAGAAAGTATTAGAGATATTGCTAAACACTTGGTATGTCAGAGATCTTTCTTAATATTTCTTCTACTTTCTCTAATATAAACAATAAATTTCAATTCATACATTCTCTGAAGCCTTCTAAGTATGTTTCCCACCTTCCTTCTCCTTCCTTTCTTAGTAATAGGAGAGCAATTTTTTCATTGTATTGTTTGCCATACAGTGAATGAATGCTATGATAGCTTCATATGTAACTTTGGGATGTGCTTGTCGTACCCAGTAGACCCATTGGCAGAACCCATCCTCTTACACATGTTTCTCCCATTCTTTTGCTTGCTTCTCTGAGGAGCTTTTCCCATTTATGGTTTACTTGTTTTCTCTGTGATGAACAAAGGACATAGAGGATGCTGCTACAGATTAGTAAGGATTCACATTGACCCTGAGAATGCCAGTAGTTACAGTTACTTGCTTTCATTCCTTAGCCATACAAAGTAAGGTAAATTTAACAGAAGTTTGATCCAGGACCTTCTTCTTTTGTACAGTCTCTTCAAAAGGAGACGTAATACTACCGTGTGACTATAACTGATGTCAAGGAAACAATTGTTTTCTTGGAAAGAAATATCTTTTTTTAATCAAATCTTATGCACCCATCTCGTATCTTTTCTCAGAAAAGAACAGATGGGAAAGGATAAGAAAGAATAAACATTGGAAGGAGTAAGATTTTCCTATTGTCACAATGTTGGGGTTTTTTTTCTTTCTAGATAGAAAGAATACACTTCTTTAGTCACAGTAAAAATGATGTAGGAACAGTTTTGTCTCAGAGAGTCACTCCCCCAGTGAAAGACCATGGTAAATGTCCTTTGACATTGACAAGCACACAGAGTTTCAGTGATTATATCATAGTGCTTTTTCTTCATATAAAAGTAGCAACCATAACATACTGGTCTATTGTATCCAAGATATCCTGACCTAAATTAGTAATGTTCTTACTGAAGAGAGAAAGGTTGACAGGTTTAGTGATGATATAAAGGCAAAGGCATTTAAAGTAGCTAATTCAGTATTATTTAAACTTCAGCTTGAATGGCTTGCTGTCAGATATTGTGTCATGCACTTGTGACAGTACAAAAGAAAAATCTTACAGATTTTTTTTCTGTATTCTCCACAGCTAACACTTAAATAGAAAAAAATCTGAGTTAGAACAATTGTCTGATAACTTTGTATCTATTTATAAAGTTAGCATTAGTCAAAACAAATATAAATAACAACTAAGTAAAAGAATAGATAAAAATGCATGGCAACTTTCAAAAATTAATTTCAGCTTACCAAGTAACATAAAAAGTGGGTCTTTAACAATATCTGGAGCGTTACACTTCCAAAAATATCTTTAGTTCACTATTGGATTTGAGCCTGCAGCATTCTTCATGTTACATTCAGAACATAGTGCTGATTCATCCTAATTTTAAAATCAGATTCAAATGGCGTATGTTTTCTTAGGCATATGTTCTTCAAGGCAAATAGTTAATGAATGCAGAACCCACATAGGGTATTTTGTGTGCAAAGCCTCTGACATCCTATTACTCCTAGAAAATAAAGCAAAGTGTTTGTTTATTAGAGAAATTCCGTGGAAACCTGACTGTCAAGAGCAATGTGACTTCTCAGTATGCCATAAAAGACCGTGCCATGAAAGGCAGAAGAAATAATTATAGAAGGAAACAGTGGGTGCTTGGAGAAGTGGGTGCACTTGGACAATATTATGCTGGAGGCCAATGTGCATCTTTGGATGATGTGCACTCTGTACCGTGTAGGTGCTTCTGAATGTGAAGTCCTGATCAGTATTTTGGAAAGCCAACACAACCAGAAATACTCAATAATCAGTGTAAATGTCTTCAGCCTGAGAAAAGCTCTTGTCTAAGTACAAACTGTGACTTTCCTGTTGATTTCAGACCAATTTTTATTCAGTCTCAAACTATTAGAGGACACAATGCATTACATTTTTCAAGTATCATTTGTTAAGACATCCAGACTTTCCTGAAACTAAAAGGCAGAAAAACCCAAAGTTTTTTAATTTTGTTTCTTGTTTTGTTGTTCTTAGTAGAGAAATTTATTAGATGGATTAGTGCAAAAGCTTTTTGAACCTGAAAGATGCTGCACTTCACCAGTAATTTTTGCCATAGTTGTCTCAATGATGTCTTAGTAGAAAGGCAAAGTCCATCAAGTAGCATAGAACAAGTTCCTAGACATTATGACATTTTTCAAATTTATTCATTATTCCAAATTTTACCAAATAATTTATTGAAAATAATTCTTCAGCTGCAGTTCAGGCATATTCTGCAGAATTATAAATGTAATGCATATATTTTTATTGACTCTGTGGTCTCCTAGATGGGGGACTCTAATGCAAATGTGTGAGACTCACTGACTCATTCAATCCTTTTCAACCTTGGCATTTTAAAGCAAAATGGGTTTCTAGCATTCATAATAGGAGGGGGAATTTAGAAATAATGGTGCAGTCACAACATAAAAAGTCAACAAGACCATGAAAAACCCCATAAAGATCATGATAACTTTAGTACTTTAGAATTAGCACTAGTGCAATAAAGAAAGGCTGACCCTTTTACTGTTAGGAAATGTGAGTCCTCCATAAAATAATTTTGTCATTATTAAGTGTGTGCTAATTTTTCATTTACAACCTGTTACCTGTATGTTGTACATTAATTTTAAATGGTATGATATCACAGAAGCAAGCTTCTCATTCATCTCACTTACTCAGTGAGAAGGGTCTTTAAGACTCAGTAGAATCTTCAAGATTGAATTAATTAGATTATCTGGCCTCTCTTCAATGCCACAGCATGATGTACAAGCAGAGTTTCACTCTGTAGCTCTGATCCATCCGTATGGTGCCATTCAGTGAGAAGTGGAGATTGAATCTCAGTTCTCAGAGCATTATAGTTACCTTAGTGACAGTTCATATCCTTGATAGCAAAACTACTTAGCCAGCAAAGCTTTATAGTTTGGGCTCAACAATATCTTGATCTATTGCGCTGCTGCTGATTCCAAACCAAATGTAATTGTCTATTCTAGGCCTTCCTTATAAAATTACCATTTTGGAAGGTTTGAGTTGATTCACACTTTTTTCTTCTTTTTCTCAAGGGATGAAGTGCCACCCCCAATTCCAAACTCTAAATACATTGTATCTTCCAAAAGCCACACTGTTAATTAATCATTTGGTGGAACTGCTAAAACACTACCATGATACATATACACGAAGTTAAGTAGAGGGAGGGAATAGCAAAGTATGGTGTCATGAAGATTTTGCTACTGCTAGCTTTATAAATAGATAAAAATTATCACACAATTGTTCTAACTCAAATGGTCTCACGAAGATTTTGAACCTAGCTCTACAAAAGCATGAGGTAGAAATGCTAGACAAGACATTGTGAGTAAATAAATCTACCTGAGCAAAGAATTACTTACTCTGTAAAAAAGGTATCTCAACGTTCTGTGAAGTTTCTTTTGAATACATTTTTCTCCAATTCTAGAAGGCTGTGGAAAACACTAAAATTAGGACTTACTAGTTCTTCATGGCCACGGTGTCTTAGAACTGCAAACGCTTTTGTCCAACTAGGGTCTAGGTACACTCCTTTTCCTACAGCTGGCCATGAAGGCACTTTCATGCCCTTTCTTTACTTCTCTTCTTCATCTCTCAAATCATCCCAACATTCAGCCTAGCAGCTGCTACTTTTTCATCCTAGGCATGGTTATGTTGTGTTAAGGGAAAATGCAATTCCTGCCTACGTTATATAGACTGTGGATATTAAGGCATTTATATAAAAAAGGAATTTGTTGTAGTATTTCCCTCTCTGTTTTATGCAGCATACCTAACTTAGAAACTAAAATAATGCTTTGTGCCTGAGACCTCCTCCCATTTTTTTATCTGCATCTGGTGCACTGTACAATATCATGTTTTCATTACCTGATTTCTCAAAGCCTAATCCCCAAACTTAATTTTGATTCAGAAGTATCATATAAAAGCTTTTAGTTATGAGTAGCAGCTATAGAGGATGATGCTGACAGTTCCATAATACTGAGTGGTAAATTGTTTGTAGTATTTATAGTTGACAACGATTTTTGGGTACTGAAAACAATACAGTTGCTACTGAAGCCAATTTTCAGCTATAGCCAGAGGCTCTAAGAGCATATATCTGTATGATTCAGAAACAACTGTAGCCCATGAGTGTTCAGGTCAGTTTTCAAAAAACAACTTAGAAGAAAGCCTTCTTATTTTTCCAGAGAAAATCAGTTTCATCAGTAAGGACTATTTGTATGTATGCCACAAAATCATGAGTTTATGCGTAAGTATGTGGAGAAACATGTTTCACAGAAGTGAAGATGATTTTAATTGTGCTGTGAGAGGGACATATTACCATAAAGCCTTGGAATTTGCTAAAAAACCTAAATATTATCTGCAAGAATTCATCCTAATAAAGCTGGTCAACATAAGAAGACTAGAGGTAGAATCAAGTGAATGAGGGAGAGAAGAAAATGGAGCTGTTGTGTCATGCTGAAATTGAGGGTTAGAATAGCTGATTTTTTTTAAGCAAATATAGAAAACACGTAGAATTCTGTTTGCAATGGTCACTTTTATACTTTGAAGGAAAATTTTGAGACTTCATACATTATTTTGATTTTCATTCTCTATTTTTATCTTTTTAGTATGGAAAAAGGTTAGTAATCTTTAGTTGTAGAAATCTTTAGTTGTAGAAAATGAAATAACATACTTGAAATATGGGTTATAGTAAAATGAAATCCATTACGAAAAACAGATTATGATATTTGTAACTCTTGGATTGTGACATTTGAGTTTTTCAAAATGAGCAACATTTACAGGGTTTTTTTTACAACTAAAATTATTCTATTGAATATCATACTTTGACAGTTTGTAGGTTTATCCTCCCAAAAATCTTGCAAAGTCCATTTATAGGCTTATCTTAGCACAAGAGTAAGCACTGAAAACAAATGTCTGAGTTTAGGTTCACGGTCAATGGTAACATAATCAGTCAGTGGACAGAAAAGCGACTGGGAATTGCAAAAAATTCTACACGAATACAGGTTGTTCATTCATCTGCTTCAGTTCATTCAGCACTGCCCTAGCAGGGCTGTTAGGTCATTTTGAAGTTCTGGGGATCTCAAGAATGCCAAGTAGCTCCAAACACCAGGACTATGGAGTTGCAAAAAAAGGCTGGCTTAGAAAACCATGTTGGTGTTCACAATGAGGCCGTAATAATCAAGAAAAGGTGCTGATAAATATTTTAACCGGATTTTGGAACATGGCAATAAATACAATGCCTGTAGCTCCTGAGCATTATCAAAGGCCTCTTTTTTTCCCTGGTTTATGCCAAATTTTTTCAGCTCTCCAGTTAGGAAGTGTTTTAATTTCTGCCAGTGCTTTTAAATAGTTACAGGATACTGACTTTTGGCCAAAAAAAAAAAAAAAAAAAAAAAAGAAGGAAGTTCTGAGAAGTATATTTGAATGTTTAGCAACTATCAGGCTGAACTAAAGAAAAGTAAATGTACCACTTGTATTTCACAGAATATTTTTGAGTACATATCTTTCAAAGCATTTAATCCCGTTTTAAGTAACCATGAGAAGTGTTCATATTTTGAAGATTGAAGATATGCAAAAGTCAACATATTACTGTGACTCTTTAACATAGCTTAAACATGAAAAACGTTATAAATTCCTATCTCATAATCAAGTGAAAAATTTAAGTACAAATTGTTCGAATGTTGCAAAGGATTATTTCTTTAGTGGGTAGTCCTCAAATGTAGGATGTTGGCAAATGATTACAACTAGCAAGGGTAGTGTTTACATGCAAAACTGACTGAGTATTCCCCACTAAGTATTTCTTCATATTGTCAAGCTTGATAAATAAATGCTAATTCTTTCATAGAGAAGGGTTCTTGCCATAGCGTGAAAGAGCCAGCAACAGGTTTGTACCTCATCAACATGTGAACCTCAGTGCTTGGCTGAGCCCATCAATGCAGCCTCTGCCTAGACATACAAGAAAAAGTTCCCATGACAATTATACTTGCTCTTTCTTAACCAATTTCAAGCTATTTTATTCACTTTGTGGACTAAATTGACTTCAGATACATAGTTACCACTATTCATTGTTAGATTTTGTATTTCAGTTGCTACATATTCTGACGAAGTGTATGAGAACACTTTGTGTCTCAGGCGGGGAGAGGACCACCTTTAGGAAGGCTTGAATCAGCTGCATTCTTTGATCATCCAAGGACCTACGTGGCTGTGTAATATGTCTGTGTAGGGGCATCTTATTCCTCCCTTGATAAATTTTGATCTGTTCATGGGGAGATGGTTGTGGAAGCAGACAACCTTTTTGACATTTAAGTTTTTGGTCTTTTTATTTAGATAGACAAGAAGAATGTAATGATCCAAAGTTCTGAAAACTATGCAGACCTGTGAGATTCAACAAGACAGGAAAATCTTTCAAAGTAAAGGTGAGGATATGGGTGATAGCAAAATTGTTTACCAAGTCCATCTGCCTGGCTTCGTTTCTATTTGAATGCAGTTTGATTGGGAGATTTCCTAATCTCTAATCCTAACTGAATTTGAGGTTCCTTTTTATGTCTAAACAGCCAAGACCTCAGTTAGGAATACCGACCCAGTATCAGTAAAGAAACAGAGTTTAAGCTTGGGCATACTCAGTGTGAATGCCAGCTAGTTAGAGACATCTTCGGTAGTGTAAGAGAAAGTTAAGCAATAACGTAAACATTGCCTGAATTCGTATGTTTTAGTTAATCATTAGACTGAGGTTGTGATAAACGTCTGTCAGTGTGAAATGCACTACAGTATAAAGCAGAATAGATTACTGCAAACCACTGCTGGATGCTAAACCAAACCTGTTTTACATCTGAACGTCATTTATGTAATCCATTTTCTTTTCCATTGCAACAGATGAGGAATGTGTGTATGGTTACATGCCTTGTAGAGAATCGCATAAAAATGCATAGAGGAAGGAGCCACAGTAATGAATACAATAGGAAAACATGTCCTGGTGTTTCCTGCTACCGTGACTATTGTAACAGATCTTTAAAAAGTATTTTGACAAAGAAAACAGCTAAAATTGAGAGATGAAGACTGAGTTTACAGAACAATGAATTAAAAATTGAACGTAAGATTCAGAAGCCAAAAAAACAGCTACCAGTATGCAGTTGTTTGCATTTCACAATATCCTTTGAGTGCTGTCATCACTCTTAACTGCAGGAAGGAGGGAGGGCATATATAAAATTTATATCTTGTCATGTAATGCCAAAAGCACTTTCAGTAGTTTTGAGGAAGTACAATGTGTAACTGAATGACTTTAGACTGCAAGCTGTTTTATATTTATTTATATTGCTTCCTAAAATAATGGGTTAAAGCTATAAAACTAAACTCTAATCTATGGGAACATACTCTTACACCTGTAAAATAATGTAGGATTTAATGCTTAAGAGTGAGACTGTCTTTGTTTAAGTCATCTTTGTAAATGTCTTGCATAACAGCACTGTAATAGTGCCAAAGTAAATAATAATAAATGTTGGATTATTTTGTGACATAAGTGCCCTCTTCAAAGATACTTTGAGGCATGCTAGAATTATCACATTGAATTATATAGTTAGCTAAAAATAGGAGATCAAGCTAAAGAGAACAAATATTGTCTCTACGACCTCATTCACAGTAGCAGTCTACCTACCCTCCTTCAACTGTACCTCAAAGTTGGAGAAAAAAAAATATAATTAATTTTGCCACTCATGTATTATGGGGAAAAAAATCAAAAAACCCCCATCCATCATGGCCCATGAAAATGACTGGCTAGAATTTTTAAGTTAGGATCTGGGTTATAGTCATTTTTAGGAGAGAAATCAAACATTGCCTTAAATCCTAGCAATTTTGTCTTTTTTATACATAAAAGTGTAAGGAGATACAACACAGAGAATGAAAGACAATGACTAGAGTTTCCCAGCTCCATTGCTGCTTTCTTCTAGGTTGTGATGAACTCACTCCAGGGCTGATTTATTACATCTCAGGTGAGGACTCTGGACGTTGTGTAGGACTATTCTATTCTGCTGAATCTCTCCCGCAGGCTTAAGAGGTGGGAAGGGCTTTGTTCAAATACTGCACCCAGGTCCATGTGCCACATAGCTCAAAACCACCTGAACTTACCTGGATATAGTAGGTAGTATATCATGTATACATATCCATGTACATGCCAGAAGAAGAAGGAGCAATAAGATTCTACCCTGAACTTGATAATAAGAACTTGAACAATAATATTTTACCTAGGGAACTTGAGTAACTGAGGAGCTTATGTTTGGAGTTAGAGGATGTTGCCAAGCTGACATGTGTTTAAACTTCAGGGAGCTAAGATCTAAACGCTGAACACTGATTTTTCCACAAGCTTGAGTTGTCTAGTGAACATGACACTTGTCTTAGACTTGGTAAAACTTGATTCAGGTTTCTTCTTCCTATAGACCTTGAGACAACATTAAATAAATACCTCATGGTGTATCCATCACTATCAGTGTAGCAAAGAAATAAAAGTTTTCATTAACTGTTTTATTAAGCAACAGCACAGACAGCCAAAAAAAAAAAAAAAATTATTCATTTTTTTTTCTCAAATAATTTGAAGTAGGAGATTTGATGGGAGTTGAAGAGCATATGTAGATCCTGGATTAAACAATTAGTTGAGCACACAGCAGCTTCAGTCACAGATTACATTGTACTTTGCTGAATTTAAGCATAAGGTTATTATTTGTATTCTTAAGCTAAGGTAGAAATACTTTGTTGAACTGAAAGTAAACAAGATGAAATCATCCCCTCAGTAAATTCACAGGGATCTTAACATTCACTTCAGTGGACCACAACTCTACAAAAGACGTAGAAATGGAATTTAGAGTAGATAATGCAATGGGTAATTGAGGGATGGGGCAACCCAAACGAACATGCTGGATGAGCCATCCCTGGAAGTGTTCAAGGCCAGGCTGGATGGGGCTTTGAGCAACCTGGTCTAGTGGAAGGTGTCCCTGCCCGTGGCAGTGGGGTCCCTTCCAACTCTAACCATTCTATGATTCAATAATTCTATGAACTCTGAGACAATCATCTGCACCAAAATCTTTATTTAAACTCCAGCAAAAGTTCATGAAGGATTTATATTTGAAAAAGTTAGTAGATAGAACACTAAGTGAAAGGAGTGTGCCTATAAAATGTCTTTGTCTTCCACAATAAAGGAAATGAATGATAGTAGCACAAAAGTTACAATAGAAGACACCATCCGTCAAGAGAGCTTTTAAAAAATACATTGTAGGGAACAATTGTGCAGTGGCAGGGGGATGAATCAGATGACAAAAAGAAAATTCATTTGAAATATCTGAAATGTGCTATTGTTCTTATTTGCTACAACTGGAATAGAGGAAACTGCATACATTAATATGTGAAAGATACAGACATCACATAAGCAGAGTCAATGCAGATGTACTGTAGCTGGTGATCATATTTCAAAGGTCATTGAATGATCATTAAGGATGAGTAAGACTCATTAAAAAAAGTATACAGAAGTAATGTATATGAACAAGGAAGGTAAACCTCTTTATTTTCTGGCCATATCGGTTAAATATGTTGGTTTTACATGTGCTTGAGAGGAGGAGATGTTTAACCCACTATCTATGAACACTGCAGCAGCACCTTGTAGGTAGACATTTGATCTTAGAAAGCGAAATAAAAGATGGACTAGAGAATGCTAGAGAGACAAGAAGCTGGACTCTCTAACTTGGGTGATGCTTCACTCTAAAAGTGACTCAAACAAAACCGTGACCCCGGCACTTGCAGTGTTTTTACTGACAGAACAACGTCTTCCAGCACCCGAGCAGAGTGAGTAGAGCTGAGTGCTGCTAACAGGGTCTGTCAATAGCCTCCAATGAGTCAAAGTGGTGATTCAGGTTCAAGGTCCATCCAGGGAGTCCAGTCAGGAACAGGAGGAGGTGGGAGCATAGCAGAGCTGGAAGAAAGTCTACAACCTGGGGCCATCCAGAGACAGGGCTGGGAACTGACACTGCTGTTGCACTGCTGTAGCAGGGACTGATGGCCTTGGGCTGAGCTGAAATGGGAATCCTGGTCCATGGGCAGGGTGCGTGGATGGGGGTCCACCCTTGGGCTGGGCAGGGGCGCTGAGGCTCCTTAGTGGCCTCAAGCCTCTTGACACCTCATATTTTTAGCAAATTCAGAGGATAGTGATGACAATATGTAGATGTCTACAGTGTAAACACCTACAGCTGAGCTAACCTGAGCTAATCAGTCTCATCAAAAGAGAAACAAGCAGAATTCTTCTCATCCTAAAGCAGTCTTCTGACAAAGGTAAGAAGCAAATCAGTACAGGCTCATAACTGGCTTACATAAGGACCTCCACATTGCAGTGATCCAAAATTAGGTGAGGTGACCAGATTGTCAACTTGCATACTAAGAAGCAGCATAGTGATGAGCAATAAATCCTACTCAGTACCTTGAATTTAAAATTAGAAATGCCTTGGCACCTTTTTCACAGTGTCGAAAACATTAATATTTTGCTGTGTCAGGAATGGCACTATGGGAGTCTCTTGAAGTTGACTGACAATTTTAGGATCATGTAATTTAATTAGTGTCATTTTTCTTTTAAATCAGCAATAGTTCAAATAAGGGTCTGTCTAAAAATATGCTATAAATAAGATAGCCTGGTTAGACTGTGTAGTAAAATACAAAGACTGAAGTGTAGTACAGAACAGCAGTTTATCCATGTATCAGTCTTCTGAAAGAACTGACAAGAATAGTCAGAAAAGAAAAATATGGATGAGATACAGATCCTGACTTGTGTTACACTAGCATGAAGATCTTTAAAATGTAATTAAGAAAGTGCCACTTGCTTTGCTTGTTCAATTTTCCCTTTAACACAAGACTAAAACAGTCATTTACCTTGTCTGTTAGCTATCAGCTCTCTCAGAATCTTTTTATTCTTTCTTACAGGTAAGTGTTGTTGGTGATTGGGTCATCTTTTAATGTGGAGGCATAGATGTCCTTCCCCAAAATCACTTCATAAACTTCATTAAGTCTCATTAAACCTCATTCCTTGTCACCAGCCTTTGTCTTAATAGCAACATTCAGTGGCAATGTAGTCTATCAGAGAATTGTACAGAAACTTGTAACACCTTGAATACTGTGCTCAGTTTTGGTTCCCTCACTACAAGAAAGATATTGAGGTGCTGGAGTGTGTCCAGAGAAGCGCAACGAAGCTGGTGAAGGGTCGAGAGCACAAGTCTTATGAGAAACAGCTGAGGGAACTGGGGTTGTTTAGCCTGGAGGAAAGGAGGTTGTAGTGAGGTGGGGGTCAGTCTCTTCTCCCAAGTAACAACCGCTAGGACAAGAGAAAATGGCCTCAAGTTGGCCAGGGTAGGTTTAGATTGGATATTAGGAAAAATATGTTCACCAAAAGGGTTATCAATCATTGGGACAGGCTGCCCAGGGAAGTGGTTGAGTCCCCATCCCTGGAGGTATTTAAAAGATGTGTAGATGTGGTGCTTAGGGACATGGTTCAGTGATGGTTTTGGCAGTGTTAGGTTGACGGTTAGACTCGATCTTAAAGGTTTTTTCCAACCTAAATGATTCTATGATTCTGTAACAGCAGGTAACAAGTTTCCATAGATACATAGACATATGTTTTACTCATATTTACATGTTTGCATGTTATAGTCTGCAGCAAAATTCTTTCTTGAAATTTCCTCAGCAGTAGAAGACAAGTGCTGCAGACCACTTTTGTGGTTTTGAGGGTCACCATGCATGAAAAACACTGAAATGTCAGTGTGATGTGTATATTTATGTTTGTTCTTTACTAGTTCAGCCACACAATCCCATGAAATAGTTAAATAACATCAATTATCTTATTCAGAATATATAAGTTGTGGGAGAAAATTTAATTTTCCTTCAGTAATAACTTATGAGTCTTCAGGTTACTTACAGCACTTACTACTCTTCAGGTTACTACAGCAGGTTACTTACAAAGAGCAGCCCCTTTCTCCCCTCTGCACTATGTCCTTTTACCTGGTTTTCATCCTTTTCCTGTCGGTTTATTCCTCCCCATTTCTGAGCTTCTATTCTCACTGATAGTGAAACCCCTTTTGATCCTCTTATTTGGTCAAACCCTTGTGTGAGTCTTTCACCTCTGTAACTGCAGAAGCTGCAATCAGCTCTGACCCTCACGGGTTTTTTTGGGTCATTTACCTTTGCTGGTTTTTAGTCTCAGAAGTTCCTTCACTTCCACTGTTCTCTAGAGAAGTGTCTTATCTTACAAGTGGTTTTGGGGTTAGTATTTTTGTTTGTTGGTTTTTAAGTTCTTTTTGGCTACTTTCTTTGCTCCTCGTTTTCTTCTTTGATAATATCAAGAAGACATACCTTTTTGCACTGTATCAAACATCTGAGTCACTCATTACTGTTTCTTGCTGAAGTCCATTACAATCTTTTAGTCTACTTGATTATTGAAGATATTTTGTTTCCCCTGCTACCTAACTTGCTTTGTGAGCATCATCTTCACTCTTCATTTTCCCCCTTGTTGTTTTTTTTTCTCTTTCTCTTCCTGATCTTGTCCATTTCATGGAGGCATCCCAAATGGTCTTCCAAATCCCTAGTTTGTGTTCAGTGTTTCAACCACAACAGCTGGAGGAAGCAGAACAAGCATCAAGTGTCATTTACCTAAACTGTCTCATTAAGTATTTTAATTTGCTATCTTGATCCTCATATCAGAGCAGCTGCAGCTGAATTTGGGTGACACAGTATGGGCATATCATTTGGTAAGTGTCAAATAACAGAACTGCCAAAGGGAAGAAGAGCATTTCTAGCTTGAACAGGCACCACGGAACTGTCTATATCAAGCTCAAGAAAATTGACCTAATCAACTGATGCACATTTCTGCTAACAATATTTTAGGTAGGAAAGTGTTTCTCCTGACAAGCATGAAAAATACTGTTACAGTATTTTTTTGCCTCTGCTCTGCTCTGTGACAGTGGCAGCAGAGTTATTGTTAGGCTCAGGCAGAGGTATTTATACCCTGGGACTTGCAGCGCTCCACCCCGTACTAGTGTGCCCCTACTTTGGAAGAGAGAGATAAATAAGGGGGCGGGGGGCAGGGATAATTAAATCCTCACCTTTAAAAAAAAAAAAAAAAAAAAAAGACCTCATTCCTAATCATAGTAAGAACATAAACCCAACTTCCGGGTCAAGTTGGTTAAGTTGAAATGAAATAAGAGACTTTCTGGTTTTTTTTGTTTGTTTGTTTTGTTTTTTTTTTTTTTTTTTCTTATTTGCACTTCCCTTTCTCCTGGTTTACATTGCAAACTGAGGGGCAGGAATGGCTGCAGCATGGAAGGAACAAGCCGAACCTCCTGTACACCAATGCAATGAACCATTTCTTAATAAAAACAAAACAAAACAAAAACTCCAGACAAACCCCCCCCCCCCCAAAATCTTTGATTATTTTGTTTACTTCATGCATGACTGAACAGGGTTTACCAGCCAAAATTATTTTGTATTAATTGAGTGACAGGTCTGAAATAACCTTTCATCAAAACAATTCTGACGTCTCCATTTAAGTCCTATATAAGGAACAGTTAAAATGTATTCATCTTATCTGCAGCCCCAGGAGACCCTTCTCTTTTCTTGTCTTTAGTAGGAAGGAGATTTTAGCAGGTTATAGCACTTCAGAAGAATAAAGCTTGTTTTTCAATATGCTGCACACGTGCATTCCTTAAAGCTGGAAATTAGGAGGAGAGAGTCAAGGTTCTTTCCCTTTTCCATCCCTTACTGTCTTCTGGACAATAGCTGAAGATCTCTGCATCATTCTTGCATACCACCAAGACAAGAAAATATTCCCATTGCTTTCCTAAAACTCTTCTCTTCAAACTCGAGCATTCATGCTGACTGGAGAACTGTGAAATGGTGTTTGGTTTTTGCACAGAGGTCCACTGGCAAACTGCTGTATTTCTCTGAAATACCTTAACCTGGAAGAGGTCCATGTGGAAATAGAAAACAGGCTTATAGAAATTTTCTTAGGAATAAATTTATATAAGAGTCCCCACTGATCATCTTTAAGAGCACATCCTGTGATATGTACTTTTGGTGTTTAGATTTAATTCAGGATTTTGAGGGATTTTTGCATTGTTTGAATATACGCTGATTAGTCACAATAATCTGCATCAAAGACCTTCAGTAAACTTCTACTTTCCATTTCTTCAAATGAATTAGTTCCAAATGATAGGCTCATAACAACCTTAATGAAATAGGTTTAAACTTTTCTGTGACCCCTAAGACTCAATTTTCAGCTGAAACACTGGGTATTATAACATCCCCAAGCTATCAGGTAATATCCTTTTTTGTAGTTCTAATTGGCTTAATACCTGCCATTTTTTCCAACTTTTCTTTCTAAGGAGGCAAATTCCTATTTACTTTCAGCTATTCACCTCAAAATTTAACACCATTTGTAACCTTTTGCTAGTTTCAGATTCTAGCAAACACATGCATTTTCTAAGAGTGGGACAAAAGCTATTGTCATATGTTTCAGATACTAGCCTACATATACTATAGTCTTTACAAGAAAAACAAAATTTATTTACTCATTCACAGATTTTTTATATTTAGGGCTGACTGATACTGAGATTTTTGCATCATATCACTTAGAAGTGGTTACTTTCTTTAACTCAATTTTTTTACTCTGACAAAAGGAACACCTTTGCTATGTTACCATTTATGCTTAACTGATGAAATTTTCAAAATAAAACAAAAATATTTTCTCAGAAGTTTTCCAAAGGATGCTAGTAGCTTTCTAAGTTAAAATAAATAAATAAATCAACTATCTGAAACAGCTGTAAGGAAGCATAATTCACCTTTCTCCTCAACTTTTTTAAATAAAACAAATGAAATACAGTATTCTTTTGGCACAAATTTCTAGGCTACTATTTCTACTTTTCACTTTTAAAGTAACTTTGCATAGTTATTTCTTTGGTTTTAGATATACTTTTTGCTATTTAAAGCTTAAACACACTATCAATTTTCAGATTAATGATTTAGAATACTTCATTAACATTCTGTGTATCAAAGGGTTTTTTTGACATCCAAATTTTGAAAAATGTATGGAGAAAATAATTTACAAACAAATTCCTGGAGATGGTTTTGGTTTTGGTTAGTTCAAGCTTGTCTGAAAATATTTGCAGAAGTTTTTTAGGACTTCCTTTGCATCTTTGTCTCGTCCGTTTGCTCCGTATCAGGAAAATTGCTGTCTGAATCTTGCAGATCTGTTCATTTCACTCAGATGATTGCATTCACTTTATGTAAGAGAGTAATGATTGTCCTCAATTTATTTTCTGTTAATAAAATGTGGTTTTGAAGGACAGAAAGAACAAAAGGCAAAACACAATTCTGAATAGATTTCTCTTTCTTTTTTGCCATCTTTGTTTCTTAAGTGTATTGCTCTCTTGGTTTTCAACTGTATCTCTTACTGACTCCGATCGAAAACCAGTACATGCAAATTAACATTATTTCTCTCACAAGCAATAAAATGAGGCTTTTCTGTTTTCAAGGACTTTTGAATATAGGTTGGAAATGACCAGTAATTTTTTTTTGTGCTAACATTATCTTCTATCATCTTCAGCATGCCATCAACTGCTGCTTGGATGAACTGAAAATTATGTGGACCATTCAGCAAATAAATAGATTCTTCAAACAAATCTTTAGCAAATGTCTGGATTATGTACATCAAATTACTATGGGTGGAATTTTTTCCAGGACAACGTGTATTCTTCCATGTTGCTGTTAATGAAGGCTTCCAAATATGATGCATAACATTGCATTATAGCACTTCCTACTTTAGCAGCATAGTTTCTATACCCACAGATTCTTCCCATTTGGGACTTTCATCAACAAGAAAAAAAATCACTGTAAATGATCAATCCTTTTTGAAGATGATGATGAAGAATTCAGGAAAATAATTTTTTGTTAACTGCTACTGCTCAGCAGATAATCTTGACTGTTGAAAAGAATTCAGTGGAAGCTTCTCGTACCACAGCACTTACTCTAGATAACAAGCTCAGTCATGAAATTTCTGTCTTGACTGCAGCAGCCTGAGCATGATTTCACTATGTCTTATATTTTTCCTCCAGCAGTTGTTGAGTATGATTATTAGTTATCCACCAATGTGCAATTCTTTCTGTTTTCACTTAACGTTACAGTTTCTATCCTTAAGATTTTAAAAGCATTGCTACTACTGGCTTTTTTCTTGGTTTTACCTCAAATACTGTATGTTCTGCACAGTTTTTATGCAAGCCTCTTCTAGCAACAACTGGTTCTCATTGTGTCTTTGAATATCACTCAGTTATTCTCTCCCTACACTGGGACATAATGTGCTGTCTTCTGACTGATGTAACAATATAACATCATAAGATACCTAGATACTTAAAATAAGTATCAAAAACCCCACAAAATTTTCACTTAAAGAATGAAGAAGTTACAAATTTTAAACCTGAAATAGTAGATATTTATTAGCTGTTTGAGGAATGTACGTAGTCATGAAAATAATGTGTATTATCTTTATAGAAAACAAATAGTATTCTCTAAGTGATAGTATTCTCTAAGTGCTAGATATAGTTCTACAAGAATTTAGCTACTGAAACCTTTGTTAAATTATTGAAGAGCTGATTATATACACATAAGTGATATCTACTTTATATCAGATTAGCAGAGAACCTAAAAATTCTGAGTGATTCTAACAATATAGGAAGCGGGAAGAAAGGATTCAATCTAACAATAACGAGAGTTATCTGAAAAATGTCATTTTCAAGTGAGTTGCAGCTTTTATCTGGTACTCTGTATAAATGAAGAAGAGCTGGTGTGAGTT
The DNA here is from genome assembly GCF_965231255.1 of Vanellus vanellus. Lineage (NCBI taxonomy): Eukaryota > Metazoa > Chordata > Aves > Charadriiformes > Charadriidae > Vanellus > Vanellus vanellus. The sequence continues at coordinate 141,948,312 of NC_138905.1, read as the reverse complement.
AGAGCGTGGGAGCTGACAATGGCTACAGAGCACACTCAAGATTCAGGAAAAGTCTGTGGGCAATTTACATCGGTACACTATGCCCGAAAGGTTATGCTCAAAGGCATCTGAAGTCAAGGAGAGACCAGCTCCCCAATTTACAGTGAAGAACAGTTTTATTTAACTTGTTCTTCTCCAGAAAGAAGAAACAAAATAATATAAACAAAGGAGAAGACAGTAGCAGCAAACCTATAAAGCTATTGCCGTAGACTAAATGCAGTAAAAATGTGGTCCAGGCAATAACACAGTAATACCTTCTATTCACTTCAAGAACTACTTATCAGAAAACCCCATTTAGCCATCAGTGATTAAGAACAGTGCTATTATAACAGAAATTACATCCATATCCAGTGTGTCACTTCATCTTGGAAATATTAATGTATTTTACTGAGACATTTTTATTTAATTTCATGGCTGCTACCTGTCTGTTGGAGCTACGGTTGTCTGTATGACTATGAGAGGATAAATAGATGGATGAAGAATAATAAAACAGAAGAGGAGTCTGTTAGGGAGATTGAACTCTGAACAATTATGTTCAGAGCAGATTTGCTTGAACTAATTGCAATCTATTTTAATTTGAGGCTATTTATATGTACAGCTTCTGTAGCTGTTATTTTTCTTAACATGTGAAGGAAAGAGGCATTCTGAGAGCTGAAGAGGTGAAATTGTTGGACAATTCAGAGAGCTGGAGAATTGCAGGAAAAATGGACGCTAAATAAAGTAGCTGTGCAGCACTGGGACAGGATCTTGAAGGGTGCTGCAGGCTTAGGACTTGCCTGCTGTTTTGGAAGGTTCCTGATATACTTGACTGTGGGGGAGCCCTGACAATTTTACTACTAACTTCACTGAGGAAGAGACATGTGGTTATCTTTTTATATAAAGAGAGTTTACTATCCAGATGCTTTGCAGAACAAAGGTATCGTTAATTGCTGAGAGATTAATTTGATCCTTGTAGTTAACCCTCTGACAAAATGAGGTTTTATATCAGCTAAAAGAGACTGGGAGAGAGCTCTCTCTCTTTAATATCAAGCCTTATACAGTTCATCAGCTTTACAGATTAGAAGTCTGACAGCTCTTTATGTCTCCTAGTATATTACACTGGCTGCTCCACAGCCACAGCCACTGACAGATATGCTTTAGTTTTTATAATGCTTGGGAAATCGGCAGTTAAAGTCTGCACTGCTGTTCCTCCAACACCACATGAAGTTCCAGGTCCTCGCTGAAACATCACTGCAGTGCAACAGCCGAACATTGCACAATAACAGACTTAGCTCTCCCAGAGCTCAGTCTTTTGGGCAGTATGATAATGACAATATATAGCTGCATAACTGATAAACTACCATCAGCTCTTTGAAACACTAGCAATGTGATTCAGACATGATGTGATGTCCCACATGCCCTGTCCCCAGCCCCATGCATGATTTTGCCATAGGCCATATGCTCTGTATATAGGCTAACCTGAACAATTCTTTATTCTGTAAGGGAAAAAAAAAAATCCTGGTCCAACTTCCTTGCTTTTCCCCATGTCTTACCTATAAGAGCTGCTTGTACTGACTTGCATTAGTTTTGAATCCCCAAATCTATATTGCTATCTGTAAGCCATTGAACTGGCCTGGTGCTACAGTGCCCAACACCAAAAAAAAGTTGGCTAAAATTTCTTTTCAATGTCATTTAGCACAAGTGTACCATGAAAGATGGATGTGAGGTAAGACATCCTGACCACAAAGTTCTCATGTGCGTGGCTTTACTGGAATTTCTTTTAGTTGACATTTTAATAGCTATATAAATTTTTCCTGCTCTTCTTCTATCAAGGTGTTATAGTCATAGGTGTTATAGAATCAAATTCTCAGATGGGGCAAATGTTGCATGGTCTACAAAGGCACAGGGTGCACTGATTAATAAAGCCCTTTGGCTTTTTCTGTTCTTCATTGTCTAACATGCCAATTAAACACTTTTAAAGAGCCTGAAGGAATAGTTACTATAGAGTTACATACCTTCCCAGAATGTAAATCTCAGTAAATGAGAATCATATTTCTGCTGTGGGAAATGTTCTGTGCATAAGTTCAAGGAAATTTAAGGGGGAATGTTAGATTTTGTTTATTCTAATTCTGAGAAAGAATTAAAGAAATTAATTAAAGAAATCAAGTATCAAACCAGCCTTTCAAAATGTTATTGGAAAGGTAGATGAAGGAAGGCTTCCTTCCCTTCCCTTCCCTTCCCTTCCCTTCCCTTCCCTTCCCTTCCCTTCCCTTCCCTTCCCTTCCCTTCCCTTCCCTTCCCTTCCCTTCCCTTCCCTTCCCTTCCCTTCCCTTCCCTTCCCTTCCCTTCCCTTCCCTTCCCTTCCCTTCCCTTCCCTTCCCTTCCCTTCCCTTCCCTTCCCTTCCCTTCCCTTCCCTTCCCTTCCTTTCCCCTCCCCTCCCCTCCCCTCCCCTCCCCTCCCCTCCCCTCCCCTCCCCTCCCCTCCCCTCCCCTCCCCTTTCCCCAGTAAGACTGTGCCATGGCTGCTGTCACAGCCAGAGCCTTTTAAAGCCTGCCATGCCCTATTGTCTGTGGCAGGAAGTCACTCTGAGCCTTTAAAGCTTCTTCCCTGTTGCTGACTTCCAAGCAGCATTCAGAGGTTCCTCCAAGACTAATGTGCGTAACAACCATCACCCCTCCGACCCTGATTTAAGTGCAGACTAAGTGAACTGGAAGTCTCCAGGCTCTGTCATTGAATTGGTTCCTAAAGGAACCAATCTCTTATAATGTGAAAAATGCTGTGGGATAAAGAAGCTGTAAAGAATCTTAAGGTCACCTACTGTCCTTTAAATTCATGATGTAGGCTAGAACTGCAGCCTGTGACTCTTTAGTCCACTGAAACTTTTCTTTCTTTAAACCTGTTTTTATCTTTAAAAACTGTGTGATGTAGTTACAGCATAGCATGTACCAGTTCATCTCTGCCCTTCCCACATTTTTAGTGCCTTCCATTCTGTTGAATTGATGATTTGATTAATGAATATTAACCACTGTAGTGCACATAAATCTGTGACAATCTGTTACTAGATTAACAAGCTTTCTGTGAACTTAACGAAATTCAACAAAATACCAAAAAGAGTTTTTCTCCCAGTATTATAAAAAATGAGGTGATACAAAAAATGTTTTTGTTTGCAATAGGGTGCTGAAGAATGTGAATTACTGATGATTATATATTTCTGATGTCTGTATACACTCAAGTGGGTGGGTAGTCTGACATCATAGACCTCAGCTGTTTAGTATCCTACTTTTGTTAAGAATAAAGTACAGATTTTTGACTCTAACTAATTATTCTTTTGTCAATTTCTGGAGAACTGTATCCTTCCTGGCTGTGGGAGATGGTCTGCTTCCCTGGAAATGCTGGTCTGTTCCTGCCTTCCCTGTCTGTTCTGTGATACTTGAGGAAAATAGTAGCCATTTTTTGTTTAGTCCTTTCTTGTTAAGTATTTTCAGATTTTTCCACTGTGCCTTCTGTTCAAGAGTGCTTCTTGAAGGAGCCAACTGATATCTGCTTATTCTTAATCAAGGAAATAATTAGTATTTCTAAACAGAGAAAATACTAACTGAAGTTTCGCTAGTGCAGACAGTTCAGTTTTTGTGCACAGCAAATTAAGCTGAAAGAGAACGACCAATCCGTAATGAAGACCTTTGGTTCCCATTTTACAAAGCAGAATGTCATTTAAAAATTGCACTACAGTAGCAGTTATTTACTTCTGGAAAAAAACATCTAGAGGCCTAAGACAGGAATTTAGCACCCATTATGCTTTTTCATGTCATCACACTTAATAAAACAAGAAACTATCTCCGGGTACTTGCAATGAAAGCACATGGAAGAGGTGGATGAGTTAATGCAACAAAGAGAGGAAGAGAGAAAAAGGTAAAAATGAAATTATTTTGATTAGCAAAATGAGAAGCAGACATGGCCCAACAGTGTCTGGATACGGCAAGGGGCAAAGGTACATTTTCATAAGTCTTGAAGAAGACAGTGCAATGGCTTAGTAAATATTTATACAGATCTTCTTAGCACTGTTTATGTAAAAACATAAAGTTCTTTTAAGTCTTCTATGATTTAGTTAATCAGAATTCTTCCAAGGGAATGAAATGATCATAATTATTTCATAAATATGTGTAGCATGAAAATTGCCGTGTTTTGCTTATTTTTGCTTTGCTCAATTTTGTTTTACTTTTTTATTATACTGCAGTTCCTGAACACAGTGAGGTTGTACCAAAAGATTGATTTCCTGTGGTGTAAATTAGAGTTTTGTAAGACTAGAGGACTTTTAGTTTGTCATTTTATCACCAGCTGTTTTGTGTCTGTAAATTGCAGGTGAATCTGTCTGGAAAGTCTTCTTCTTCACTCCAAACTTCAGTCCTGAAGACTCCAATGGTTGCTACGATTCTCACGTTTGCTTCTGCCATGGAGGATTCATCACCTGGCATGATCCCCCACTGCTCTTCGATCTTTCCAGAGACCCTGAAGAGAAAGTTGCACTGACTCCAGAAACGGAGAGCCGTTTCTACGAAATCCTCAGAGTCATACAACTAGCAGTAGACAACCACACCAGATCCCTGCATGCTGTCCCTGACCAGCTGTCATGGAACAACCTTCTCTGGAAGCCATGGCTGCAGCCGTGCTGCTCATCTCTCCTTCAGTCTTGCTACTGTGACTATGACACAGAAGGCAGCCTGCTGGAGGTGCACTCGGCATAAATAAGCTGCAATTCCCATTCGCAAACTGGAACAAGAGAGTGTGGGTAGCTGACCTGAACCACTGCAGTACTGGCCTTCAGACGAGTTTGTTATGTAGGAGGACCTGTCTTTAAATACATCATCGCAGTAGAAGAGAATGTCAGCCAATAAAATGTGCCAAATGAAGGAGGGCAAGACACACCTTTTCCATCTTTATGGTACAAGAATCAGTATGAAGCATGTGTTGCCATCCTCATCTACAAATGGGTAGGCTGTAGGCATTTTCTAGATCTTCGGCTTCAGCTTTTTTTCTTACACAGCAAGGAATTTACCTATAGTTTATGTCAATTACAACCACTAAATGCACACTTTCCTGTCCTTTTTGCTAAGTATTATCCACCATTAATAGGACATAGTGCCAAGTAATTAAAACCAGATAAAAGTTGAAAGGTCCACCTGCGACTGTAATTGAATAACCGATAGATATGTAAAGAGCAGACCTGTAACAGCACCTCTATCAATAGATATATAATCATAAACAGATTGCCAACAGTCTAACATTGCATGTGGTATAAAAATCTAGAGGGCTATGTAGTGGAAAATGTTGTGTCCACATTAAAATGGTGTTCCCTAGCTAGTGTCCTATTGTGTGGCAGCAACATTTGTTGCAAAAGGAAACCACTTCAAGTTGTGTGCTTGAGTGTGTACCATAAGTCTCCATATGTATCATAGAATCATAGAATGTTTTAGGTTGGAAGGGACGTTGAAAATCATCTAGTTCCAACGCCCATGCCGTGAGCAGGGACACCTCCCACTAGAACAGGGTGCTCAAAGCCCCATCCAACCTGGCCTTGAACACTTCCAGGGATGGGGCCTCCACAACTTCCCTGGGCAACCAGTTCCAGTGCCTCACCACCCTCAGAGTGAAATTTTTTTCCTAATATCTGTTCTAAATCTCCCCTCTTCCAGTTTAAAGCCATTCCCCCTCATCCTATCACTACATGCCCTTGTAAAAAGTCCCTCACCAGCTTTCCTGTAGGTACTGGAAGGCTGCAATAAGGTCTCCCCAGAGCCTTCTCTTCTCCAGGCTGAACAACCCCAACTCTCTGGGCCTGGCTTGTATATGCATGCCAAATTCATAACCCCCCAAACCCCACAAATCCTTCAATCCCTGATATAGACATACCCTTATGGTCATAGCCCAGTTGCTAACATGAAAGGTTTTGTTCATACTTGATATCTGAGTTCCAAATTCACATGATACTACAAAGATATTTTTCACTATCTTTCTACCATACGTATTCTTCCACTAATGAATGTAGTGTGCATCACAAATAAATAAAATTTGGTCTTCCTTTAAATATCTTTGCCATCATTTAAGCTCTCTGAATAGGATCTATCATTTTCTGAGGAGAAACTTGGGCTTGAGCACTTAAAGCCAAATATAGCTGTCTGAGTTCTTAGCAAGGCCTTGGGAAATCTACAGTACTCCAGGGCTAATTTCTGTATCCATTTTTATCTGCATCTTCTTCAGGCACATTTTCTTTCCACTATACAGGCAGGCAAACTATTTTCTTTGGCAGATTGTACTGGAGGAGAACATATCAGCAAAATACTAAGATGATTTGATGTCTGATAATAGAAGGTGACTTGCTCCTTATCAGAAAACTCTAGTTAATTCCAACATTATAATGTATTAAAATCCATTTGGTGTTATTAGCACATCACTAATGCAAAAGAGATGTGTGATGATAGTAATGCAATAGCTTCAGTCAGCCAACATTAAGGTTGTGACCTGGTTCTTGGGAGCTATTGAAGCCTGTCCTATAAAAATATGTTGTGATATATGGTATATTTCTCTCTCTGTAAAACCTAGGCTTTATTTGATTTTTCTGCTGCAGTTTCATTCAAAATTTCATTGTCCACAATATCACAGAATCACAGAATCACAGAATTATCAGAGTTGGAAGGGACCTCTAGAGATCATCTAGTCCAACTCTCCTGCTAAAGCAGGATTGCCTAGAGCACATTACTCAGGACTGCATCCAGGCGGGTCTTGAAAATCTCCAGGGAAGGGGACTCCACAACCTCCCTGGGCAGCCTGTTCCAGTGCTCTGTCACCCTCACCGTAAAGAACTGTTTCCGTGTATTTGAACGGAACTTCCTGTGTTCTAACTTGTGCCCATTGCCCCTCGTCCTGTCACTTGGAACCAATGAAAAGAGCCTGGCTCCATCCTTCTTCAACCCACCCTTTAGATACTTGTACGCCATAATAAGGTCTCCCCTCAGCCTTCTCTTCTCCAGGCTAAAGAGTCCCAGCTCTCTCAGCCTTTCCTCATAAGGGAGGTGCTCCAAGCCCTTAATCATCTTAGTTGCCCTTCGCTGGACTCGCTCCAGCAGTTCCCTGTCCCTCTTGAACTGGGGAGCCCAAAACTGGACACAGTATTCCAGTTGTGGCCTCACCAGTGCCGAGTAGAGGGGGAGAATGACCTCCCTCGACCTACTGGCCACACTCTTCCCTATGCAGCCCAGGATTCCATTGGCCTTTTTGGCGACAAGGGCACATTGCTGGGCCATGGATAATTTACTGTCTACCACAACCCCCAGATCCTTCTCCTCCAAGCTATCTCCCAGCAGGTCAGCCCCTAACCTGTACTGGTACCTAGCATTCTTCCTCCCCAGGTGCAGGACCTTGCACTTGGTTTTGTTGAACCTCATTAGGTTCTTCTCTGCCCAGCTCTCCAGCCTGTCCAGGTCACGCTGGATGGCAGCACGGCCCTCTGGGGTGTCAGCCACCCCACCCAGTTTGGTATCATCAGCAAACTTGCTGAGGATACACTCTGTCCCCTCATCCAGGTCATTAATGAATATATTAAACAAAATAGGACCAAGTATTGACCCCTGGGGGACACCACTGGTTACAGGCCTCCAACTAGACTCTGTGCCGCTGATCACAACCCTCTGAGTCCTGTCCCGCAGCCAACTCTCAATCCACCTCACTGTCACCTCATCTAGCCCATACTTCCTCAGCTTCCTAATGAGGATGTCATGGGAGACAGTGTCAAAAGCCTTGCTAAAGTCAAGGTAGATGACATCCACGACTTTCCCCTCATCCAGCCAACCAGTTATAACATCATAGAAAGCTATCAGATTGGTCAAGCACGATTTACCCTTGGTAAATCCATGTTGACCACTTCCAATAACTTCCTGTTCCTCAACGTGATTGGAGATGACATCCAGAATGAGTCGCTCCAATACCTTCCCAGGGACAGAGGTGAGACTAACCGGTCTGTAGTTCCCTGGGTCCTCCTTCTTGCCTTTTTTGAAGATTGGAGTGATGTCGGCCTTCCTCCAGTCCTCAGGCACCTCTCCTGTTCTCCATGACCGTTCAAAGACGATGGAGAGTGGTCTAGCAATAACATCCGCCAGCTCTCTCAGCACTCGCGGATGCATGCCATCAGGGCCCATGGACTTGTGAATGTCCAGCTTGGCCAAGTAGTCTCTGACCCGGTCCTCCTCAACTGAGGGAAAATCTTCCACCCTCCAGACCTCCCCCTTTGCCTTCAGAGGGTGGGATTCATGAGGGACAGCTTCATGAGGGACAGCTTTAGCAGTGAAGACCGAAGAAAAGAAGGCATTCAGTAACTCTGCCTTCTCTGCATCCTCCACCACTAGGGCACCTGTCTCGTTCACCAGCGGGCCTACATTTTCCCTAGTCTTCCTTTTTCTATTGATATATTCAAAGAACCTTTTCTTATTGTCTTTGACTGCAGTGGCCAAGCTGAGTTCCGATTGAGCTTTGGCCCTTCTCATTTTCCCCCTACATAGCTTTGTTATATCTTGATAATCCTCATAAGTTGCCAACCCCCTTTTCCAGAGAATGTAAACTTTTCTTTTTTTCCTGAGGTCCAGCCAAAGTTCTCTATTTAGCCAGGCTGGTCGTCTTCCCCGTCTGCTCGTTTTTCGAGACAAGGGGATGGCCTTCTCCTGAGCTTTTAAGAGCACCTGCTTGAAGTATGCCCAGCCTTCCTGGGCACCTTTGCTCTTCAAAACTGCCTCCCAAGGGACACTCTCGACCATGCTCCTAAACAGGCTAAAGTCTGCCCTTCGGAAATCCAAGGTGGCAGTTCTGCTGGCTCCCCGCCTTACGTGATCAAGAATTGAAAATTCTATCATTTCGTGATCACTGTTCCCAAGGCGACCTCCAACCTTTACATCCTCCACAAGACCTTCTCTGTTAACAAACAGTAGGTCCAGTAGGGCACTTCCCCTAGTTGGTTCCTTCACCAGCTGTGTTAGGAAGTTGTCTTCCACACACTCCAGGAACCTCCATGACTGTTCCTTCTCTGCTGCATTGTATTTCCAGCAGACGTCTGGGAAGTTGAAGTCCCCCACAAGAACAAGGGCAGATGATTGTGAGACCTCTGCCAGATGCTTGTAGAATACTTCATCGGCTTCTACATCCTGATTAGGAGGTCTATAACAAACTCCCATCACGATGTCTGCCTTATTGGCCTTCCCCTTAATTTTTATCCATACACACTCAGTGTTGTCATCCACACTGTTAAGATCCTGGCATTCAAAACTGCCCCTAACATAGAGGGCCACCCCACCACCTCTTCTTCCTTGCCTATCCTTTTTGAAGAGTTGGTAGCCATCCATTACAGCACTCCACTTGTGTGTGTCCTCCCACCACGTTTCTGTGATGGCGACTATATCATAGTTTCCTTGCTGTACAATGGCCTCCAGCTCCTCCTGTTTATTTCCCATGCTGCGTGCATTAGTATAGATGCACTTCAGCTGGGCTAATTGTCCTGCCACTTTCTTGGGGGGACAAGCCCTAATTCGCACCTGATCATACTCAGGCACTACTGTAGCTACCAAATTATCACTACCCCTCGTGCCTTGGCTGTCACACAATTCGCCATCCCCCACCACCACTGGGACAGGCTGCAAGACCTTGCTAACACTTTTACCCAGAAGCACTGGTACGCTTCTTCCAGGCACCACTTTTGTAATCCTGGTCTCATCCCCGTCCCCCTTCAAACCTAGTTTAAAGCCCTGTAGATGAGCCCTGCTAGCTCTTGTCCCAGGATCTTTCTTCCCCTTCGGGTTAGGCTTCCCCCACCTGTTGCCAGCATGCCTGGTTTCCTGTAGATGAGCCCATGATCAAAAAAGCCAAAGTTCTGCCGGATACACCAGTCTCGGAGCCAGGAGTTAATTTCCTGACTCCTCCTATTTATCTAGATGCCTGTCCTGGGAAATGTTGTACTTTTTCCTTGAAGTCCTATTTTTGATATTTCACCTCATGTTCATGATTGTGTATCTTAAGTGTGTGCTCTGCAAGGTGTCTGTAGATAGCAAAGTCCTGTGTAAGCTGATAAAGTTAGTCTGTTCAGGTATTTCCCTGATAACCTCTCAGGACTGTTTATATTGTACCTGGAAAGTTGTCAGACGGCGATTCATGTGGCCTAATTCCCTCTTTGCTTTATTTAATCACTGAATGTACTACATAAACTTAGGAAGAAAGAAGCCTGCAGTTTGAATACAAGTACTGTTCTGCAGTGATCAGTGGCTGCCTCTCCACATCATGGCAGGGTGCATAAATCCCATATTTTTGGACCTCACCATGTGGCCCAAGAACCCCTTGGGGCACGGAGCTGGTGCCTGCATGCCTCTCCCTGCGGTGGGTTGGCGGCTCGGGCTGCAGCCAGGGTACTAGCTTCCTTGGCACCGAACACCGCGGCGTGGGGGGATGCTCTCTCCAGCTCCTGCAGCTCTGCTGCAGCCTACCCAAAACTTTTCAACAAATATGCCTGCTGAAGCATATGGGAGAAAATATGTTGCATGTTCGGTACACAGCAGTAACTCAGGCAAGGTGTTTGGTGTCGTTGCATCTGTTTTGTTCCCACAGTTGCTGGGCTGTGACCTTAACCGGCATCTCAATTTATATTCTCAAGGACATACACATCTACTTCATTTCATGGGGAAGATGCTATGTTGCTATTATTTCTTTTTTTTTTCTGCAGGTGCAAGAATTGTTTGTTCTGTTAGGCACAGCAGCTGTTCTGTGCTGCCTGACTGAGGTATTAAAAACGATAATTTTTCTACTGCTTCGATTTCTTCTTGCCTGAATGTGGCCTTTCTTTAATACTTTTCCACCTATTACTTTGCCGCTCAGTCCTCCCATTTGCTTGTCATATTGATTGCGATGGCTCTTTTGCCCTAATCAGTCAGAAAATGAAAAGTGGTCTCTGTGAAAAGATTTGCATTTTAGGGCTCTTTGACTCTGCAAACCTCCTACTTATTTAATGTGTAGCAAGGATTAACTTTGCATTATGAAATCTAAGAAATTAAAATACACCCAAGACACACTGAATAATAACAGTTTCTTGGTTTTGGCACAAACTTCATATTTTTCAAAATACAATTTAGTACAACATTTAATATTTTGACTTTAGCAGTAATATCTGAAATCTGTTTTTACAATTGTTCCTTCAAGAAAGATTCTATTAAGAATGGGGCAGTATTTTTCATACTCTATGTTAATGCCATTTCATTTAATGCCTAAAATAAACCATCCCTGTATTGCAAATGTATTATACCTTTCAGTACTGTACCTTCTGTTCTAGAGATGGCATGTCAGATCACGGTAATTAAAGTAGTCTTGTTTACCTGCAAAATAAAATGAGAAGCAAAATATACTGTTTTTGTAATGGCACTGCCTGATCTAACAAGGAAAAGTTTTGCTTTTCACAACAGGTTATTGATGGGATATACGTGATTCACAATTTATTAACAAGGAAAGCTCAAGGAGAATGTGCTGCTCTGGTACTTTGAGTCTGACTTTCAATCTATCATTTAACGAGCGTTGGTATTGTAACATGGTGCCTCTTTGTAGAATACGTCAGTTTAAACTGGGAATTAAGCTTCAGAGGGAAGGGCACTCCTCTACAGCATTATTTAACAGTATCACATCTTCGTTTGTCACAGAGTCCCTGTATAGCCCAGAGCAAGTCATTTAACTCTGTTTCTCAGTTCCTCCTCTGTGCTCAAAGAAGGATAACAGTATTTCTCTAACTGTTGCAAACAAAAAGTGCTGAAAGTGGTAAGCTGATACAGGTGCACTTTCTAGTCAATAAGGCACCTTCTCTACAGAAGGTATGGGTTAAGAGCTGGAAAACTAGGATGTAGAAGATCCCCCTAAACTAGGAGGTATAAGATACCCTTGGCTTCAGGTTTACAGATAGGTTCTGTGCTTACTGTTTAGCACGTGTGTGACTGGGGCCTGGAGGAGAAAGAACAGATGGCTAAAAAAGATGCACACTGGGGATTCAGAGAAAGATATTAGTCACATTTTTTCTAATTATATTTATTCTCTCTTAGCAGACATAGGAGACTACATGGAATTATTTAAATAATATTTCCCCTGCGGGGACTGGGTATCACAGGCTCCTGGCTCTTAAAATTAGAGATGTCCTGACTTGCCTTGTGTATGTCAGAAAAGGAAAAAAGAAAAAAAAAAAAAAAAAGGAAATATAAGCCTTTGGAGATAGGTGTCAGCTCACTGAAGTCCAACTGAAAGTTTACAGACAAATAAGTGAATATGGTCCATATCCTTCACAGCTCAGTGAGAACCGTCTCTTGCCAGCAATAGTTTATTTCACATGGTAGTAATGTGAGGACTGGTTGTTCAGATATGTGGACAATGTAGAAAATGTCACATAAGATGTCACCTGATACAGGAAGAAATGGGAAAAGAAAGAAAAAGAGGGCAAGCACAACTACAAAAATCCTATGTTCTAATAGAGTACATATATTAAAACATAGGGGCTTTTGGCTTACATTAGGACATGACCATTCTGTGCATAAGACAGACATTTTCATCTTGTCTGTTGTTTCTTTGTCTTCTGGCGTTGCCTGTGCAGCACCTGAAATATGCTCTGAGATGCCCACTTTCAAGAGGAGTCCATCCTGCCCGAGCACACTGCAAGGAGAGTGGCGGGCCGCGTGGGCAGGAGGAACGACTGGCACAGAAAACTCTGCACTGGGAACCAGCAGGGTGCAAATGGTTTCTGGGTGTTATCTCCAACCTGAAGACAGAGGCCTACGAATTGCTGGTTCTTCTGGGTCTGTCAGGGACTGCAGGTGACCAGGAGGAATCAGGACCCCTCTGCAGCCGACTGAACTGCAGTCTGTTCTGCAGCAGCATCCTCTGGTGTGAGACTGCCAGGTGGAAATTTGCTGGGGGCCCACAGGGTGCAGGACCCCTTGCCTCTGAGTAAGCACACCAAGCAGGCTACTCCCGAATCACCATTCAGGAGGTGACAGATCTTAATCTGAAGATCTGGGTCTGACACAGCAACGGTCACGCATTTGACTGAGCTGTGGACCAGAAGGCCCGACCAGGCTGCTAAAACTGCAAATAATCCCGGGAGTCCTGGAAACACCCCGATAGAGCATATGGCTTTTTCAAAACATTTTGGTGCTCTTGGTAGCTTTTATTTACATCAAAACCAACAAGAATCTGCCTAAAACTTCAGCTGTGCAGCAAACAAAGGATGTTGCAAATTGTTCTCTAGACTACCCAAGACAGCTTTCACCTGCTGGTTCAGCGCTGACAGCAGTGAGCTTGCACCAACGAAAGGTTTACCGACTGAAGGTTTCTTATGCATATGGAAAGATGCTGAATTCCAGAATTCCACTGAAGCTTGCACTATGCTGGCTAGTAAGATAAAACCTGGCTTGATTATCCTCACATCTCTAATTGTACTGTCAAAGTTATGGAACATTGCAGACCTTGCAGGATGTGGATTATAGGCCCTGCAATGCTTATACAGCATCTGCTGAATACTTTAAATGCATTCCTTTAGTATAATTCATGCTAGATTCCCTATGTAGATTTATTTTAGTCTTATATATAAACAAATGGTGCCACAGGTATTTTCCTTGAAAAAGAAAACTATATTTGAAGAGAACAGATTTAGCATATATGGTCACCTCAGTTACAAAAAAAACCCAACAACCCTCCAACATTATTTATTCTGCAGTTATCAAATAGTAAAGCCTTTTTATCCAAATAATATTTTATTGTACCTGATTTATGTGAAAAATACTGTGAAGTAGTTGAAATGATAAGGGAGAGCTCTTCATTGTGACACTTATTTTAAGAGAATTTGATATGAAGTTGTTTTGGGTAGCAATATTTACTACAAAAGATTAGACACAAAGCATCTCAAAACCCTTCTGGACTCAAGTTGGGCTGCAAGAGAATAACTTTGGTTTAATATAGTCGTTGTTGCCTACAAATGAAAAACGAAGATAGGAAGGAAAAAAAAAAAAAAAAAAAAAAAACTTTAGAAATGTTTTACCTGTGCTGACAGTGATAAAAAGAATGCTAGAAGTTTCTACCATGTGTGAGAACTTCTTTCAGTTTTTTCTTACTTTTATCTTTTATGTTATACCTCTTCCTGACAAATAGACAAAATATTCAGGTTTAGGGAAATGTTCTGATTGGTTTGCAATTGTCAACCTTACACTGTAATGTGTAATGCATTGGGAAGTAACTGATTAATACCAGTGTTCAAATAATTGTTTAAGATCCAGGGATGATGCTAGAAGAATTTTTGATCCTAACACCTCCCTGTGTGATACACATGAAAAGCACAGTCATCCAGTGACATGTCATCACTCACCAAGTTTTTAAAAAGCAGATGATTCTACAAAAGGAGCTGCTTCATGCCCCATCCTTCTCCTCTATGATACTTACTAAAAATAAAGGGAAATCCTCTCTGATACTAAGATTTATGCTACTGAATGACAACCCTCTTTGATTATCTTTCAACAAAATTCAGTCACTGGAGTCCATCCCTAGAACCTAGATGGTATTCTGCTCATTCTGGAAATTAATGACAATGATAAGTCTTTTGCTAGAGCTCAGGAAGCTGCATTAATGTACAATAAATGAAAGCTGCAGAAACTTAGTTTTACCTATCTGTTTTTAAGCACTCATTACCGGACTACGTAGAGGGATGCCATCTTCACATTTCAAACCTATGCTCAGTTTCAGGTATCTATCTCCTGGGTTTCTCCTTTTTGCTCTCCAGACCCATGTTAGGGAATGCAGTTTCACTTTAAAAAGTTGGCTTGGCAGATTTACCTAAGTCTATTTTATGATATTGTAAACCCTTTCTTTGCATGAAAGGTTGTTACACCGTAAGATGAATCAAGTTGATCATCCATTGAGATCCAGACTCCGGCTTTCACAGATTAAAGCCAGGGTCCTGATCTTAGTGGACAATCACCTTCATCTAACAGTATAACAACCTCTTTTCATGCAAAGAAATGGTTAGCATCCATAAAACAGTCTTAGGTAAACCCATAGAAAGGCAGCGATGCTGTAGGAGCCCCTTGAGGAATTGTATCTGATTAAGCTAAGGTTCCTCTTGTGTCTTGAAAGCAATGCAAACTGGAGCAGAATTTTTGCTATTCGTTGAAATCTCGCTAACAGTAAATCTCTGCTGATCAGAGACTCGTAAGGCACCAACTCTCTAGTATAAGCTGTGCCTTAAACTTTTATCCAATTGATTCTTAGGATACTGAACCTTCAGCTTTCCTGAAAGAAGCCTGACAAAGCCAAAGGAATGCATAGTCAGGAAAGAGGTAGAATAAGGAAGCCTTTTAAGGGATGCAGAGTATGTTTGCAGACTGAGACCTTGGGCATTCTTTCCATCTTCTGACGTTGGCAATGGGCCCCAGCCATGATCTCATTCCATACTGACTGGCCTTGCTCTGCTAGCAGAGAAGGTACACAGTCCGTGGACCAAATGGAAAGGGCAACCACATATAGTGCCTAATTTTTTATTTTTATTTTTTTTTAAAAAGACTGTGAAGTCTTGCAAAGTCTTGTGAAGAGCATGCATCAACAAGCCAGTATCGAGGAGGCAAGAATGTTATCAGGAGTTGAGAGATGAAATCAAGATCTAGGAAAGCGTACAGGCTGGGAATGAATAAAATCACTCTTCATCTTCTGGTTGAAATTGTGCCACTGAGTAGTAAACAATTTTAAATCCAGGGAATCAGGAAGAGGGTAATATTCCCTAGCGGTAAGGGCACTCACCTGGGTTGTGATGACAGCTTTGCTATGAAACTTCAAGACTTATTAAGTATTTTTAATCTCATGAGGTACACAGATTGCCTCTGGAGCAGAGTGCGACATACCTAATGGCTACAAAGTCACTTTCTGTCGCCGTTACTCTCTCCCTGACCCGGTGCATCTAGGAGTCTTCCCTGCAGACTGGCAAAGCTCCTACAAGGAAGGGCAGAAACTGTGTTGTGCTTCTCCTTGCCCACCCTCCTCTCACACCCAGCCATCTGCTTAAGGATGCTTTGTTTTAACTGCATGTCCTATCTAGAAATCTAGAAAAATATGGAGGAGGCAAGGCTCGAAGGAATTATCTGTCTTCTTTGATCCCAGGGTTTGAAAGAAAACAGTGCTTGTGCAGGAAGAACCTCATTCTTGCATTGCCAGAAGTGTTCTGAAAGTAGGATCAGAGTCCTTAGATGTCATAGGGAGGATGTATTCCCTGGCTCCAGAAGGATTTAGAAATTATCATAGGTAGAAATGTGGTTTTAGGTCTGAGATTTATCTTATTTCAGTTCATACACTTACAATGAAGATATCTAGAACTGGGCTTGCCCCCATTTCTGCCTAGGGGAGGGAAAAGCAAGATGTGTCTAGCCTAGCTCGTATGGCTATGTGAAGATTATATCAGACATGTTTAAGAATATTCTTTTTTTTGCTTTTTCATAGACTTAAAAAAAAAAAAAAAGGCATAGAATAACCAGTATAAACAGCATAAATCTCAAGACATCTGTGTTTAGGGAGTTGAATCCCACTTCTGTCTCCGCGGATCTTTAAAATCTTTTTTAAAAATTGAGGCATGTATAAATTTTTCAACAGTACCCAAATAGAGATTTTCACGATCAGAATTCTGCAGGTAAATGCCTTAAACCACTTTTTAAAGGCTAAGCTTCTTTGTTTGCTTGTTTATTTGCTTGGTTTTTTGGCTCTGACCTTCAGGTCTTTTTTGTCTTTACCATGCTCTGCAAATCAGTGAAGAAACATCCTATTGAAAGTATTTAAAAGAAGTGTTATCATTATACAGGTCAAGCAATTTGTTTTTAAGGTCATAGTAATTATTTTGTATGCCAACATTTTAATTATTTTACTAGGGTAAGATATTTCAATTAGACTAGAGTTTTGCCAACAGTGAATTAAGATCTTTTCCAATTTACATTTTCTGTTAACATCAATTATGATTGTGTTGAAAGAACTTGACTCAAAGAATACTGCACAGCGTCTGGAAAAAAGTCGTGACATTTAATATACAACTGTCAATCTCTACTATAGTGAATGTTTACCTGCTGTGTTAAAAAGTTTACATTGCTAAATGCATATCATACATTTTCCATCTTCTTTATCTTCAGAAATACTTCCTAGCTAAGCAAACAAATAAACTGCTCTGAATTATGCATGAAAAAATATTTTTCAGGGCTCCATCTGCTAAGCATTTTTAGAGTTTGTTTCTTAAGTTAAAAATGTTTAACCTGCATTATATTGGGTATAAAACTAGTTACAGCACCTTAATGGATTTTATTTCTTAATATTCTGTATTAACACATGACTAAGTACATATCTAGTAAGAATATGAGCAGAAAGATCCTAGGTCAGCAAGGCATTTGAATACAGGTTTGCAATTTAGCTGTCTTTATCATCCCACTATGTTCAGGAACTTTGCTGAGTGAGATCCTTCATCAACAGGACATACAGAGGCATGTATAATGTTTTACTCTTACTATCAATATCTTTAGTTTACTCTAAAACAAAAATCTTGTATGTGTTTTAAATGCCAGGTGTTTCCAGCCTTTCCTATTCCATAAATTCAAGCTGTATCCATCAGATATTTGTAAGCTTGTCTCCAGCCTTGTTTTTTGTTGGAAATACAATGCAAGCTATTTTTTTTTTTTTTTTTTTTTGAGTACAACAGCCAATTACTTCTGTTACTAGGATACTGTTTACCATAAAGATCATGATGTAGAATGTACTGGCTAGAAAAGATAATAAAAAGCTAACAGAACAATGAAAAGCTTTCAGAGGGGATAAATCTAAAGGCTCTGAGGGTCAACTACTATCCAGCTATAAAATGTGCCTTTTTACATGGATCACAAGAGGTAACACTGAATCAGTTAGATTCCACTGTTAAAAACAGAGGACAAAAAATATTTAAATGAGAGATGAAAGAAGTGTTTTTCACAGAGCTAAGCCCAGCATTAACTACCATCACATTGGCTTATGGCTCTGTAGAAATAAAACGCTGTTGGCAGGACAGGAAATAAATTGAAAGATAGAAAAACTGGATGCAAGCATGAAGTATATGAATTAGACAAGTAACCAGAGAAAGATATTAAAAAAAAAGAAAAAAAAATGTACACCAGCTTCGCTGACCTTCATAAGGAGAACAGAGAGGAAAACATTAAATTAAAAAATCTAGACCAGAATAAGAGCACATTTACAATTATTGCCATGGGTGGTGTATTAGGGGGAAACATTTCTCATTGAAATAAGTAGGGAAAGGCAGATGCCTGGTTTATCCTGCATTGTTATACCTGGGTGGGAAAAGTTCTATTGAATTTAGACGGCTGTGAAGCAATATTATTGGGTGCACAGTGGAGGAAGTCCCTCTAAATGCCTATTTTTCATACATATATGTAGTGCAGAAATGTGCTGGAACCTGTGATGGTTTCTAGAGGAAGGTCATATTTGTGTTAATTGTAAGTAACGAAATTAAACACATAGGTTCCCCCTCCAGATGTGCTGAAAAAGAAGTTTTCAAGGCTAATTTTAGAGGAATAAAACAATCCAGTAGTAACGGTTTTGAAGTTGTTGGAGAACCGGGACAGAGGATATATTCCAGCCTCATCAGCAGCATTTATGGTAAGTTGTTGTTTTTTTTTTTTATTTCCTAAACAAAATTAAATAAACATTTCAGTGTGATTTCACCAGACTATTTTGATCAGTGTTATAAGAGGCCAAATAATTAGACAGAAAAAATAAATATTGGGGCAGGTAAAAAATATTAATTTAAGAAACATGATGAGTGGCTGTGGGGATGAAGAAATTATTCTTTACTTCACCTATGTTCAAAACATATGTTTGGACAAGTCTTTTATTTTCATTTCCTTCTATCTTTTCTGAATGAAAGGCATTAACAGGAACTAACTCAGATTTGTTGGACTAAATGCCCTGATCTGACAGTGTCATATATACATGTGTTTCTAATTTTGCTTAAAACATATCTATGCTTAGGGACATGTAAATTTGTTTTGGTATGAATCACTTAAGTCAGTAATTCTGCATTCTCATTTCTCTCCCCCTCTTTAACTGTGCTCTTTACCTGCTTCCATTACAATATAACATCAAGATCCTAAGAAATGTCAAATAACGCCAAATATGCCAAATATAATGCAAAATAAAATGCATTAAAATATAATAATAAAATATAATAAAATGCATAATATAATAAAATGCATAATACTAATAATTACTACTATACCACTACTACCACTACCACCACCACCACCACCACTACTACTACTAAATAAAATTCTAAAGCCTCTTAAAATGTAGCTTTCAAAAGGAATAGTGAATAACATCGCTTAGAGGCATAAATTAACCTTTGTTCAGTTTTGTGATGACAAGGTTAAACTGCAAAGCAGCAGCTGGGTAAGCTCAATAAAAATGCTCGTTCTATCTACATTAGCTACACTGAAATCTGTAATACAACCGTACCCAAAACTGAAGTAATATGACATAAGCAAAATACCTGATTCAGACCTGTAGCACACACTTTTCTTTTTGCACAAATACTATAAACATACATTTCCCCACACATTTTTATGAATTATGGGCATTGTCTTTACTATAGAGAACAGACAACATAGCAAGATAGAATATATCCAAGAAACAGTATATCCAAAGGATGGTACAGATTTTGTCTAATGGAAAGGACGCATTTCTGTCCAAATGGGCTGTGATCCAGATTGTTCGTTTTTGTTTCTAGCGATTCCTAATTCACAGAAGAACACAATACAGAAATTAGCTAGGCATCCTCCAGAAAACAAGACGAGAAGGAGATATTTCTATATTTTAGTGCATGAATCTTTCTGGAACATAAAATACTAAAAATGAAAGAGTTCAGAACTGAAGAAGCAGATTCTCCATTCTTATGTATTATGAACTGCCTTAACAAAAGTAACATGTACATGTCAACATTCATTAGAAAATTCAAAGCATATTAATCTATTTAAGGACTGTCTTATTATGAAGCCTACCCAATGTAACTGATTGTTTAGGAGAGATAATTTTCAATTTTTAGTGGACTGTCTCTGAGTTCCACTAATCACCTTAGATGAAAATCATGCCTAGTGATCACAGACAACGAGTATGGTTTCTTTATCCGTGTTTCAATATTCATTTATATTTTTTTTTGCATAATTGAAATTAATTGGAATAAATGTGTGTCAAATAGTTAAGAAGTCAGTAATCTGATTTCAGTAGGAAGACTAATTCCAGTTCCACAGAAATGTCTGTCTATATTTTTATTTTTGTCCTGTGATCTCCTTTTACAGTATATGACAGCCATCATCTGGTCATAAACCATGATAGTAAAAGCCTAGAGTACAGCAAATAGAGGATTTATTCAAATTTTGTGTTAAAATAAGAAAAGAGATTAACATAATACTTATTAAGGTATAAATGATTCATAGCTGACCAGTTCATGGACATATACTATTGCCCATACTGAGTACATTATGTGACACAATGAAAGGTGGCCATGATACTTACAGAAAGCACTTTGTCCGTTTACCACACACCACATGATCCATAGGATTTCTGAGTATCTCTGTTTCTGTTTCATCGATAATTCACACAAAAGAAAGCACTTTGGCTAAGTGTCCCACAACCCCAACAATTCATTTTTATTAGGGGCCATAGTGCAATATCTAATTCCAGCTATTTCTGCAATGAATAATACAGGTGGTGAAGCATGCACAGGACAATGCAAAGGATGGCACTGTGCAGGGATTACGGTTCTGCTTAGCAATTTCCCTTCTCCTGCAGGAGAACTAACTCTAAAAGTTAGTTCAGCAGCTGGCAAAATCATGCAGTCCCAACATGGTGATCCCAGTGGTGTTTTCAATGTATTTGGTCAGTTCAGTAAACCTGATTCAGCAATTATTTGATTTTGATGTTGGGATTGTTTTTTCTTTTTTTTTCTCCTTTTTTTTTTCTTTTTTTTTTTTTGGTCATCCACCCTGCCCCCAAATCCTAAAGTTCTACTAAGGGCTGACCCTAATCCAGAAGCAGTTTTCCAGTTCATATCTTGCACGTTCAGATTCTTACCTGGCCATGAACAATGCAGATGATTGATGTATCTTGAAGTGAAGAGCTTTTTTGTCATTGTCACTTTGATTGGCCAGAAATGATTCCTAAGTGCAGTATATAAAATGACTCTCAGTCTTCAAAGGGAAGTGTAGGAGAGGGTGAGAATGGTGCAATAGAATAGTTTTTCCATGTAAAAAATATCCATCAAGTTTTTGTTCCCTTTATGCCATTGTGATTTTGCTCATTTTCATCATCAACGAGAAGCAGCGTTTCCTAAAGAAGAGATTAACACTTTAAGAAGTGATTAAGAGGAGATATTCAGGGTGGAAATTCAGAAAAAAGTGGGGGAATTAAGTTCAGGAGTAAGGTTTAATCACTGTTTTAAAAGATACACCCATGAAATTAAGTGAATCTGCAGCTAAGCTTCCTTAACTGGTGTACACTTCTAATAAAACACCCTCAAGTAATTTCAATTTCATATAATCCTTCTCTTCTCTTCTCTTCTCTT